>NC_051183.1:139873814-140093813 GCF_013339695.2 Rhipicephalus sanguineus
CCCAGGTTTTCATGCACATAAATACCGGTTAAAGTGGGTGGGACGACGACCACCGCCGAATCTGAATTAGTAGAGCATCGAGCGCGTTACTCGCAGGTTACAGGTTCGGTGCCTGCCGGCGTCAAGTTGCTTTTCGACCACTTTTCTTTGTTCACATTTATTTCATAATTACTACGTTACACTTAAAACAGTTCAGTTAGCGTCCTCTGTGCCTTGCTTCGCTTCATTATCTGTGGATTCTCATTCAAGGGGCCCTCAAACACTTTTACAAGTAGCCATGGAATCGCTTCACTAAAAGAGCTTATTTCCTCACGAATCGACCGCCGCAAAATGTTTTTAGAATCCGTCCAGTACGAGAAGAGTTGTAAAGATTTGTCGCACTCTGTAATTCTTTTCTCTCTTCTCTCGTCCTGACGACAGCGCTGGGGGATTTATGGTGCTTGACTGCTGACCCGAAGGTCGCGGCGGCCGCATTCCGATGGAGGGAAAATGTGAAAGGCTCGTGTGCTTATATTTAGGTTTTAGAACCACAAGCGGTCCAAATTTTCGGAGCCCTCCATTACAACGTCTCTCATAATCATATCGTGGTTTTGGGACGTCAAGCGCAACAATTATTAAGAGCTCTTGGGGTGCTGCCTGTATCGTGTTTATATGCTTATTCGCTGTGCTTGATACGGAACTACTTTTCTGTTTTTGTTAGATGTATATTTCTTTTCCTTCCTTAAGCTTCCCTAAATTATATTACTGTTACTAATCACCAGGTAATCGGACATATACGTGGCATTAGTCTGAAGAGCGGCGGTGTCCTGTGGCGCTTTGTGCAGCTGTATGATACGTCTGAATCGTTCCTGGGCCGCACATGTTCTTGGTGACGTACACCTGTCTGGTGATCCATTATTGCGAAAACCGTAATACGTTTACGGCAGAGGCGTAGCCAGAAATTTTTTTCGAGGGGGGGGGGGTTCAACCATACTTTATGTATGTTCGTGCGTGCATTTTTATGTGTGCGTGCCTATATACGCAAGCAAAACTGAAAAATTTCGGGGGGGGGGGGGTTGAACCCCCCAACCCCCCCCCCTTGGCTACGCGCCTGATTTACGGGCAAGGTAGAACTCCACAGCGGTATTTGCCTATCAACTTGCTAGCTGGTCGGCAAGCAGAGCAGTGATTCCAACCAATTACAAAAGCGACAAGCAAAAAAGCCTATCATCGAAGTGTATAAAGTGATGTCATGTCAAGCAGCTAATGCAACGCCGATAAGTTGTTTCGGAATGAACCTAATGTATCTTGAGCAAGAAGTACAAAACGTTTGAGACACTAACACTCATTCATTCAAATGAAACAGAATTAGTCGCAGTTAATACATTTTCAAGCTAACATTTTCGTGCATAGGCATTTAGTGCTATGTTATGTAGATGCATTCGGGTTTGATGTGTTCGCCTCAGGGTTCGAGAAGCTTCGCGAGTGTAGTAGATCGTTTCGTTAGCATTGCACGCAAAACGCAAATAGTCTAGATTATTCCAGTGCTTGCGCGACAACCAGTGATAAGACTGGAAAGTTCGATGTGTGATGTATAAAAGACGGCGCATCCCGGCCATGAGCAGTTGATCGACGGTCGACGCTCTGTTCGCCGCTATCACTGTATTGCTGTAGTTTGACTTTCAGTTTCCCGGCCACAAGTTCGGCCAAATAATGAGTTTCATCTCGGACGTGCTCACTGCTGTCTTCGTCGACGTCACGACCACGTGACATCTGGCGGAGGGGCTGCTTCATGATCCGGACGCCACCGCGGGGTGCTGACCAAGCCCAAGCCGCGACGAGGACGACAGCAAGGAGAACCCAGATCGTCGAACAAGCCACAGGCAGAAGGGACTGCAGCCAGAGCACGGGCTCCTTCCCGAAAAAGCCAGGCAGCCGCAGATCCCAACATCGACCGCAGCGACGATGACCGACCCCGTGCAGCCTGCGCCGATCCTTCTTCGGCAGCCCAAGGAGCCGACAACCTTCCGCGGATCGTCGTTCGAAGACCCGGAAACCTGGCTTGAAATTCTTGTCGCAAGAGGAGTAGCCGAGCTGCGGGCAGGCAAAGAAACAGTTATACTCCCGAATTTCAGCAACGAATACAAGCACGTGAGTAAAGGCACGACGGTCGCCTACATCGCACAAATCGTAGAAGCCAGCAATACTTTCGGCCTCACCGATTCTCCCGAGCCTACTCCGATGAATAAAGTTCCTCAACCAGCTTTCGACGGCAATCCCAGCCTTCTGAAGCACAAACAAGAACAGCTCAAAACCCTGCTCGTGCAATACAAGGACTGCTTTTCGTCGTCATCAAGAATTCGGCAGACCCCCGTGGCAAAACATCGCATCATAACAGAGGAATGTGCCGGACCACTTCGTCAGAGCACGTACAGAGCCCGTACATCTGACAGTTTGGGCGTGACTTCCGATTAGTACAGGTGTCTGGTCTGGTTGGCCTCCAGGTTATCTCTGAGCGCTCCGACCGACCGGTGGCCTTGAGCCTACAGTGTTGACGGTTTGGAATTTACGGACGAATACATGCCTATACCAAATACCAAACCGGGGCCTAGAAGTCCCCCCTAAAAACGCATAAAGCGAGCTTCCTCTCTCCCGTCAAATAATGCACCCAGCTCTTCTTACCCGCCACGAAAGCTACAAAGAATGGACGTGGGTAAATAATTACAAGTCCAAAAGATTTACCTATCATGCGGGGATGGAGTATGGGATAGTGCGACGCGCATCTGCAGGAGATGAAGGGAGTATTCACACCGTTTGAGATTTTGTTGGCAGTCATGAACTTGAATGTGCTGGTCTCCGACGCACTCGTAAAAGGAAGTACCCGTTACACGCTACAAAATGAACTTGTTTAAAGAAGAACAAAGAAATGAAGGCGTTTCTGGGAGTCAACTTAGTTGTGAGGTACCACTCATAGCTAAGCAGTTAGAAAGTATTGGTCAACGCTGCCTAACCTTGTTCTGCCTTTTATTGGCAGTGCGATGCCTCTGCCACTTTGAGCAGCTTCGAAGTGCTCTTTATTTTGCAGACAGCGAGTTTCAGCCGAGCAGAGAGGAGCCCAACTTTGACAGAGCCTACACAGTGCGGTAAATAACAACCGGAATCGGCTGCGTTGACCTATGAATGCAAATAAAAACATTAGGAACCCAGCAGCAATCGAACCCAAGCATTCTGCATGGCAGTCAGGTATTCTACAGAGCGACGCCAAGTCTACAAACTCCTTTCGAAAAACACCCTATGCAGGCGTAATGTCGGAGCAATGTGAATTGTGGTTGCAGTGCTGGCTATCTAATTTTATAACAAAGCAATAAACATTACATAAAATATGCTATGATACACGCGTCATGCCGGGTTAACGTCAGTTGTGCTTCCGTTCTAGTGTTGGCTCCGCTTTTATAGGAGTCTAATATAACGTTTGTATTCCTATGATTCAGCAAGATATATTGATGTGTTGCTCCAGTCCGGAGGAATACGCTAACGAAAGCTACGTATGATATTCGCATCATCGCACCATAAAGCGCATTTTGTTTCGTTAATACTAACAACGTGCTCTGAAGTAAGTGCTGACGTTACATCAGTTCATTAGTTAAACATTAGACGCCAGCGCATTCGCCGTGCCCGGTAAATCCCCGATGTGCACACAACTACTACGCTTACAAAAACAAGTTGATCCACATCGTAACGCTTGGCTCAAAGCCAAGAAATGCAGCATAGACAACTGTTCACTCGTTGCTTCGCATGAAACCGATTCCCACAAGTCGTGGGATCTAAAGAACGTTTTATTTTAATATGATTTGCTCATTTCTTTTTTTATATTACATCGTTGATTCGCTATCATTACCTATAAATACTTGCTATTGTTTAGGGATGAGGTGACCTTGCTTTTGTTTTGTAGCGGCGATTTGTATATCGTTTTGTATTCATTGTTTCGTATATAACTATTGTATATTTGATTTCAATGTATTCACTTTGTTTCGATGAATTCATGATGCCTGCATCATGGAAATTTTTACCAGCATTTTTTCTTCAGCTTATACTAATTATTGTATATTCATAGATTTGTATATCGTGCCATTTTTTTTCTTTCGTTATTTCATTCACTTTTTGCTTTCATTTGTGAACCTTGCGTTCTCCCTAGCTTTTCAGTAAAATTTTTATCAATGCATTCTTTTTTCTCATGCTGCATTTGACACTTAACATACATTGTTTCAGTATTAGGAGCGCCCCCCGTCAGTTGTCGCAACTATGGGTCCTCCGAATGATATATATCACTAACAATGTTACATTGTATGCCAAGAAACTGAATAAAATTTAATTCAATTGAATATACATACGTATACAGATACGGGACATGACGGCGACGCAGAAGAAAAAAACCGGCCAAGACTACCGTAGAATTGCTATCGCAATAACTTGTGTAGGAATTCTAAATCATGCGCTAAATGCAGCTCCACTATTGTGAAACATGAGGAACTGCGTAGGAAGGGCACCCAGCTATTCCAGTTCGTAGGCTTCCCACTGCTCCGTGTACCAAACCGTCGATGACGCCAATGTTTGAGGTAAACATGCACCGTTTCCCCGGCACGAGTAGCGTCTCGTTAAGCAGTTTCGCAACCTCGTTGTGCGACATGTGCGCTACTTTTCACTGTGCTTTATCTACTTCAGTAATATTATCTGAGCTTTAACGTTCTTATGCCAGGGCTCCCAACCCAAACTTCCTTGCTTCGATAAGGCATTCAAGCTGGTAGAACGTCTGACGCAACCAGCGTCAACACCCGCTGATGCAACGAGGCGGGAGTCTTACGCAATCCCGGCAACTCCGGCGCTGCGTCTGACGCAACCGACGGAAATCTCTCCCGCAACGTGCGGCAAGCCCTTTCATCCGCGGATCCGGTTCGAGCCAGCGACCAACGGCGGTTCATGATTGGAGGCTTCGGGCTCCTGGCTGATGCAAGCGATCGCCCAGGGCTATAAAAGAACCAAGCTGCGCGGAGAGAGAGAGACAGCGAGCGAAGAAATTCCGGGTCGTCGTCGCACCTCTGTGCGAGCCCAATAAGCTGTCGGCCCCAGCGCCGAATATGTAACGCCTCTATTTATATGTATATAAATTTTCCTTAACTCACCGTCGCCTTGATCGCTTCGTCTATCAGCTCTGCGCAGATGCAGTCGCAAGCTGAGACACCTGTTACCCAACAACGTCCCAAAACCACGATACGATTATGAGGGACGCCGTAGTGCAAGGCTCCGGAAATTTAGACCACCAGGGGTTCTTTACGTGCACCTGGATCGAAGTAGACGGACTTTATGGACTTGAGACGCGTCGTCTGCAGCGAGTTCCATCAGGTTGTTTCCCCCTTAGGATGTAGCGCCGTAGAGAACTGGTGAGAGAAGAAATGGTGCGCTCTTCAAGGCGGTGGCGCCCTCTCGTGTGCGGCGCCGGAGTCAGCCGCATGTTTCTTAAACGTTGTTAGCAATTTAATGTTAATTATTGCTATTACGTCTTGGTCATTGCGAAGTAAAATAGAAGAAATTGACAGTGAGCGTAGTAATTTGCAGCGCTACCGCCCAGGATTCAACAAAACATAAAGTATGTCCTCCGAGAGTTTTGCGAATACGAGCCTCGAAACGAGATTTCAGATTTTACGTTACTTTTTGTAGGAATACGTAGCAACAGAAGTCAGTTTTAAGAAACAAAGGAAAACTAATACAGCTGTAAAAGGTGACACCAAGAATAAAAACCCACCATGTACAGCTACCATTCGAACCCGGGCCTTTTGAGTGGGAAGCGGGCATTCTACCTCAGCACCACTTTGGCGAAGCTGCGCGCAACTCTTAAACGATGACACATTGCAGACTACAGATCGCTGTGCCACAAGCGAATTGACCCTGTTTCGGCTTCACTTTCTGTGCATTGGTGCTGCGGCCGTTCCGAGCACTCCCCTGCTGTAGTACACTCTACTATAGTGGCTAGAAGGGGAGGTGGGAGCATCGGCGGCCGTGGAGCGTACCAGCAGATCATGCCAGCAGCGGAGTCGCTGCCGTCGCACATTATATCGGTCGTCAACGGCGGACGCCTTGCTGCCAAGCTTTCAGCTGCTCCGCGATCAAGGTTTGAGGGAAGTACAGGACTTGTTTTATGTGAAATCCGACTGTGCATTGTTCTTAGTCCGTGAAACGTTGCACAGAACATAGTGAGGTGAAAACAATGAGCTATTTCTAGTGGCACGCAAACATAAGAGGCAGCACCTAAGATTCGGCTTACTCCGGGATGCCGTGACAAACATGGACGTAGGAGTGGGTATGGGCTGGCAATTGCGATAGTAAATGAGCTCCTTGAACCGTTTATATCATACGCTGTTTTTAAAGATAACCCATTTTCTTAACTTTGCAGCTGTTTAATTTCCGCCTCTCAGATAAACATTTCGTGTTTGGTGCATTTTTTACATCTCGAGTGATGCATCTACAAACACAGCGTGCAAAGGTTTGAAAAACTACATGTTAGGTTTTGTACATCACAAATCCCGTGAAGCAAGCAGTTGTAAGTAAGAATTGTAGAAAAGCAGGAGTCCAATCATCTAACGCAATTAAGTATCGCATATTCGCTGACAGCGCATGCCCCATGTGCCTTGTTTTCCGATTTTACAACTCATTGACCGAAGAAAGCAGCCGCTACATCAAATGCGTCCGCTTTCTGCAGTGACTCCTTGAGCAAACATAGAAAAGTGTTAACGAATATCGCAAGCAGAACACAACACCAGTTTCTGCAAGCACAAACTGTCACTGGCTTTTGTACGAACAATAAACGCGGCAGCCTTCGGGGAGTCCGCGTGTACGCATCCACACCAGTATTTGTTAGGAAGCGCCTCACTTTGTATGGCATCCGGCCTTTCTACGGTGCATGCACCAGGAACAGGGGCACCATCCGCTGTGACGGCCAAGGCGCTGTCGTATTCCATCGGAGATTCATTCTTATCCTTCGTTTTTCGTGTCTTGCCGAGCACTTTTCCTCGGGATGGTCTGGAGTGGCGCTTCTTGGGAAGTTTTTCGAGACGTATGACGATGATTTCGGGAAGATCGTCCGTATTCTGTCCTCGGTGAGGGATGGGCGACCGCGAAGAATCTTCACAACTTATTTAATTGTTAATTTCGAAAGGCTGCCCTTGGACATAGAAGTTCGTGGTATATAAAGTACATATAATACTTGCTTCGTGTATTAAAGTCTAACAGTGAACGGTGGCAACGTCCATCCGTGTGGTTGTCGTCCTTTAGAATAAACCGTTCCTCGAAATGCGGTTCACACAATACTGAAGTTTCATCTAGAAGCTTGTCTGCAAGTAGAACAGCCCGTTGCTTTCTTTCAGCCGGTCATCGTTGCTCGCAATGGCAAACACGGACGTTTTGACACCTGCCTTCCTGGTTAAAACAAACCCAGTCCAACATTCGTGTGCAAAACAATGCGTATGGCGCCTCACTGGCTTCCTCACCGTCATTCACGCCATGCAAATGCGTTAAAATTTTACCAACGACAACGCAAGCGCAGCAACGGAGGCATACATGGTGCACGTTGTTGTGGCTCGGGTCCGGCTGGTAATGTTTGGTAGCTGGCCCTCGTCACCGGACCCATCCCCTGCAGAGAGGAGAGGCGCTTATGCGGGAAGACGGACGTTTATTTATATCAGATCAAGAGGATAGAGAAGAGAGAAATATACATCAGTCTTCAGCTTATATAGCCATAAGTATCAAAGCACACATGGCACTGCAGCAACCCGTGTCCGCATCTCCCACCAATCGGATGGCTCGACGATCCGACGTTCTGCATCCAGCAAGAAGGCCATAAACTACACAATCCAAGTGCCACGCCCCGACGACCCGAGGGCGAGGATGAGAGTCCGAAAGGGTGGAAAGAGGGGGGGCAGTATCGCTGACCTCGAGGGAGAGAGAGATGGCTCCCATGAGCTCGCACAAATTTTTCATGTCTGCGTTAGGCATAAGAAATGCAGAGGTTTCGTGCGAGACTCGACAGAGGCACTTTCCCATGCCGACTGCACCGCGCGAGAAAGAGTTGTCCGAGGCTGCCCCGTTGTTCCACCCAGAACCCATCTGCGGCTGCATTGTATGCTTGCCTGACCACGCCGGCGTAAGCTCCCGAAAAATGCCGCGCTCCGTGCCTTCCTCCAAGCGCCGACCTAAGGGGAAACCTTATGGGTGACAAGCGTGACTGACAGCAGCACACACAATGGCGCCGGCCACGTCGTATTCCATAGCCGGTCGTAACAAAGAGCTACGCATCTGATTGGAGAGAGCGATCTAAGCAGCTATGCGAGCGCCACCTCTCGTCGGCATGAGCGACTGCTTCGCCCCGCGCCGTCGCTGCAGGCTGCGATGCTCCCACTTCCCCTTCTGGCCACGATAACTCCACTGCTGCACACCCACCGTTTCATTTTTGCCGCACACGGGGCACCGATTCAAAATGCTCGCTCTCAATGTCGCCAAACCTTGGGCGCACGTGACCTTAGGGGGCTTTACCGTGGGGTGGCGCTTGTTTCATATGAGGTTGTCACGGGGTCGTGACATTGAAGAACGCAGCAGCCGGCGTGTTCAAGACGAAAAAGTTTACTCGGGTGAACTTGTGCCTAGGAAATGAAAAGTTAAAGCACAAGGAACACACGCTGTAGACTGATAGCGTCGAAAAGAGCATCGGCTGTCGGCAATCTGATCAGCGGTAAAGCGCGTTGGCTTTTTATGCGTGTGGCATGGAAGATCCTGGCGTTATTGTTGCTGGCTCGGTTGGTTCCTGAATAAACACTATTGTGCGCGTGCGACACAGTCTTATCAGAACATTTTCAAATTATCTGGAAGATTGCCAGACACTCGGGCGTGGTATGCGCAGGGCAGTGCTTACACGTGTAACGAATCGGTTACATAAAAATGTAAAAACAAGTGCGAGTGGCAATATTAGGCGGCCGTTTTCAGGCACTTTTACAGATGCTAGAAAAGGTCATAATTAATGACGCTAACATTAATTACACGATACATTAGGGCAATAAGGATTCTATTGCGAGTTCCTATCAGACAGATACATACTAATCGAAGCATAAAAGTCACAGAGAAATGTTTTACTGCCAGTGCTCGTTTAATTAGAGTGGTGGCGCCGCAAGTTTTAGGGGCGAAGCTCCTTAAGGCGGCACCCGTTCGTCCCTCGTAGTGGTCGTAGTAGTGAGTAACAAGTCTTACGCTTTGACCTCCAAGGTGGTGCCGGTGGGAGATTTCTCCTGTGCGTTGTTGAACAATAAAAAATTCGCAGCGTGCGCGTTAACTAAAAGCCGAATTCTTCTGTCTCTCATTCCCCATTAGCAGCCATTGGCATGTTCCAGTAGGAAACGTTAGTAGAAGTAGAAGTGTAAGTGTTAGCTAAAAGCCGACTTCTTCTGTCTCTCATTGCCATTAGCAGCCATTGTTTACCTCCAAGGTAGTGCCTGGTGAGATTTCTCCTGTGCGTGATTAAACAATAAAAATTTTGTTCAAAACGCCGTTGATTGATGAAATAAACCAACGAAAGACGCCAGATGTTTTGTAAAAACAGAACGAAAGAACGCCAGATGTTTTTCTTAAAGTGTAGTAGTAGTAGGGTAGTAGTTGCATGTAGCCACCTCGCCCGATCGTCAACGGGCGAGGTGGACCGGCAACGGCGCGAGGACCCTGCCGTACGAGAGTTAAATCACACTAAAAGACATACTTTGCGGGCGATACACTCTAGTGAGCTTTCAACTTTTCGTCTTAGTGTACATGATAAAGAAATTATTTCTACGAAAAACGCAAGGCACACCTTGAGCAATATGTTTGGTTTTGGAACGCTAAATGGAACCATGAGGCGATGCGAAGCCGGAGCACTTGTACGATCGCGTTCCGTTGGCTTTCGTTGGGCATGCTAACGACCTGGCGTCGTGGAACGCGCGTCCTGTCTTCCCTCTAGCCTTGCCTTTAATTCGCACAGGGCGAGCGGGGAATGCGGTCGCTCTTGGCGCTCTTTCGCTCGGGAGTGGACTTCTTCCTTGCATTTCGCCGATCACAAGTGATAATGAAGGGACCACGTAAACCAACAGTACAATAAAAGTTTGATGTTTAATATATACACGATGTTTCACACTCTTTATATTATGTACTGGGCGCATTTCACGGAAGAGTTTCACGGTTTACAGATGATTCCCTCCGTAGCTTCGCCCCACTCATCATCATTCACCCCGTGGATATGCTGTGAGTTTTTTTTATACTTTGCCATTTATCCAATTCAGATTAATTTATAAGATTTCATTAGTGCAGCTTCACATATATAAGGACACGCATTGCATTTAGAAATGTTAGCTTAAAAGATATAAAAGTTATAGAAAAAGCCGTAAAACTACACCTTATTGCTAAGGCTGTAAATATTCGCAATAACATAAGACAACTAAAGTTCCTTATTAAACCAGATCAGATATGCAGGGCTTTGGTACAGAGTATGGTTACGGCGCCAAGTTATTCGGCTCCGACGACATTTGGGCTATCTCTACGTGGCTGTTACGAACCGTGCACAAGCGGAGGGCTTACCGCTTTCCAATAGTACATAGTAATGTGAATCGAATTTTTCGAAGCGAAGCAGCTCTTGCTCTGGGCTTTGTCCGTTGTTCCATTGGCGTTTGTCCGCTTTCTAAAACCTACAATAGCATCCTGTAACATACAGAGCGCGCGCTCACGCCAAGAAGTCTTCTTCGTCTTGTTCTCCGACCGCCTTGATGATGATACGTGCAGAGCACTATAGGGGTCCTTGCTGCCGTATGCTGTCCTAGCTTGGCGCAACGCAGAAAAACCACGTGTGCTGGCACGCGCTAGCGCGTTCGGGCCTGCGTAAGGCGCTGGGTAAGATGCTGTGGCCTCTCCCCTTTACACTCTCTCAGCAATCATGTGATGGCGTCGGCGAACGAGATTCTGCAGGAGCGCGATGAACCAACGCGTTGTATCCTAGTCAGAACGCGCTGGCACGCGCTAGCGCGTTCGGGTCTGTGTAAGAGGCTGGGTAAGACGCTGACGCGTTACCATCGGGCAAGGTGCCCGTGATGAACGGAACTTTAAGTCGGCCCATGCGCTCCTTCGCATCCCCACATGGTTCCCTTTAGTGAGAGATGGTGAAATGCTTTAAATGCGGAGCATTTCTTAGTCGCACCTGCGACGTCGGCCGCCGTCCACGCCCCCACTGCGCATGCTCGGCTCGTCTCGTGCCGGCAGCAGGCCTCTCTTCTCCCTCCCTCCCTCCTCTCGATCGGACGCGGGTGGTGTGTATATAAGCGGCGGATCGCGCGTTCGGAATTCAGTCAAGGGCGTCTTTACTTGGCTTTCGCTTGACTTGACGCTTTGCTTGGCTCGAGTAGATGGAAGCAACAGTACCTTCAATCAGCGTCCCACCACTCGTTGAAGACAACGTTACCCCACCCTCACCGTCGTCGGCGTCAACAACAGCAAGCAACGCAGAAGACAAGGCTGCGAAGAGACGAGCATACGAAGCTGAACGCAAGCGTTTGAAGCGAGCTGCGGACCCCGAACTTCGTGCACAAGAAGCTGCTGCGAGACGGCAACTACGGGCTGCGGCTCGTTCACTCGTGGAACGAGAAGCAGCTGCGAAACGTTAGCGACGGGCTGTGGATCCTCAACGTCGTGCTCGAGAAGCAGCAGCCGTTCGTGAACGTCGAGAAGAGGATCCATCACTCGGGCAGCGCGACGCTTCTGTGAATCCCAATTACGCAACATTGACGCGATACCCCCGCCACTCTGCGACGCATTTACTCCAGTTCCCCCCGTGGGAAGATGCGGGCGACATTTTTTTTCCAAACACACAAATAGCTTTTTACACACAGCTTCCACTGTAGGTAGAATACGAAGTACTTTAGGTGGTTCAAGCAGAGATGGTGCTTTATGTCGTCATACTGACTGACGCTCCCACTTTTAAGTGTAAATATATACCCTATAAAGTGGATGGGGGGATGGCCGCCGCGGTAGCTCAGTTGGTAGAGCATCGGACGCGTTATTCGAAGGCTGCAGGTTCGGTCCCGGCCCGCGACAAGCTATCGTTTCGTCCACTTTTCTTTCTTCACATTTACGTTACATTTACTACTGATAACATCCCCTATACTTTCCTTGGCATTATTGTCTGTTAGTTCTCATTAATATTGTAAATAACAAAGAAAAACGAGCCCTTAAAATTTCCACTTTTTTCCTATTTTTCAAACAGATATCTGCAGACACACGTACCCCGCCAACAGTATCTATATCACCTAAGATAAGCTCTCCCAACCAAGCAACAGCAGCTCGGAGATCAGGTCTCTTCAGCGCCAGGGGCTGACGCTATTTGCGTTCGTTTCCTTGTGCAGGCTAGCAGTGAGCATTTCAATACAATTCGCGACAAAAAAAAAACAGTGATAGCGAAGGCCACTTTTGAGAATTTGAAGAATAATAGCCATTTTTAATATTTATGGTCCGGCAAAGAACGCCGTAACAGAAATATCGAAAGGGGTAATACTGTCGCGTAAAGCCCAACCCATTTCATCATCGCACAACTGTTTTAATTGAGGAGGAAGATAAAAATCTTATTGACACTCCAGTAAAGTTCGACTGCAGAAGAACTTAACCCCACTAATACTCATTCTTACTTATTCTCATTGCTAGCGTCTTCATGTTCAAATACTAACCTTAGAACAGCGAAACTCGCTGCGAGGGATTACGAGGTTGCATTTTCTCAGTACAGGCTGTTTCGCAAAGAAAATCTATCATCATGGGGACGATTCGCAATAGCGATTAAGATATATGTGAAATGCTTCTAGTTGGATGACTATCCTTAACACCTAAGCGTGTGCTACAAAATCGCCAACTCAAGAAATTCACTGCTACAGGAGGTTGAAGTGCAACTGCCTCCGAAGGCTACACTACCTTACGCTGAACACGTGCATAAGTGTCTTCAAAAACATACCACCTCAGTGTAATTTCAGCCTAGCATGTAAATATTTTTTTCTGTGGAGTCAAGATATGTAAACATGTGTGTATGTTTGATTCGATTTTCATTGTATTATTTTTTTTAAATAAGTGCCTATGTATAGCAAGCTAGTTGCAAGCTAAAAATTATGCATGTCTGAAGGAAAAAATGTATTACTGTGTTGTCTGGATTTATATGATTGCTTTTGTTTGTTACGTCAAAGCTGACTTGTACATTTTTTTTATGTTGCACATTCTATTGGGCCGGCCGCTAGCCACTTTAGGCATTGGTCCATATAATCCCTTTAATTGCATATATCTGTTCATGAAAATAAAGAAAAAAAAATGAAAACAAAGGCGAAAGCCTCAGATGCTTGATCAAACGCGAAAATGAACCGTTTGCGGCGTTGAGTCCCGCGTCGGTGGCACCAAGCCGAGGGGTGGAAGAAATATCACGCGATGACGCCATCATGACATGACAGATTGCCAGAGTGTGTGGTGCCATCGTTATTCCATCATCATGACGTCATCACGTGACGTCGCTTGGGCAAACGTGGGCCGATCACGGAGGCAGTGCAAAACCAGGTGAGGTGAAGAAAGTTTCGAAGTGCGGAGCTGGGCGACCTTCTTCGCTTCTCTTTATTTTTTCTCTTTCCTTCATACTCTTTTGCTTTCTTTTTTTTCTCGTTTCATTTGTTTTCTATCTTTTTTGCTCCTTGTTTATTTCTATTTCTCTCTTTCTCGTATGTAGTTTTTTTCTCTTCCTTGCCTTTTTCTCTCCCTCTCTTTCTCTCCCTCGCTATTTCTCGCTTCCGCTGTCTTTGATTCTGTATATTCCTCTCTTTCCTTCTCTTTCTGTCTTTCTTCCCATTTTTTCTATCTATTTCTCTTTCTTTCTATGCTATGCGTTACTCTCCCCCCCGTTCTTTCTCCCTCCATCAATCATTCACTTCCCTTTCCCACCCCCTTGCCATACTGTACTATACCTTACTATACAAGGCTACGCTACGCTTTCGTAGCAAGCGTGGATAGGCGAGTGATTACGACGCTCGTATTTTAATCGCGGGTATGCGGGTTCGATTCCCGCCTCGCAAAGAATTTTTTGCCCAAGAATGTTTCTCTTTCTTTTTCTTTCTATTTCTGTCTTTTCTCTGTAATCGTGCTCTCACCCATCACAGAAATTGCATCCCACGCCGCACAAGTCGGCGCACGTGTTCTAGGAGCGAAGCAGAAGATGAAGAAGAGGATGAAGAGGGAAAAGAGGACGAAGAGGACACGAGCCGGTTCATGATGACAGTCTTCTATCGACAACTAACGGCATAACGAAAAGCTAAACAGCTCTGCTGTGAAAGAAGGAGATGGCTTTACCTTTCGAGAATCATTGGGGGAATACATAAGAGACGCTCTAAGTTTTATTAGCTAGAGTTATCAACTTACCCCTGGATAATTGAACTAATTTTGCGCACAGTTGTTCATCGTTTAGCTCGCCTCGCTTCATCGTTATCATCATTGATTCATCTATTATATTTTTGCAACCCCTACACGTCTAGTTTGACAAATAAACAAAAAAAAACAATTTGAGGACGCTTGAGCTTCGCGTACAAGAGTTGAACGCAGTAGCGTTATGGGACCCTGTTGGCACGAACATCTCATTCGCGTGCTCAAGCAGTCACCAGAGATGTCTCAACATTCAGAATTAGCATAACATTGAAGCACCACTGCCATCGAAAGTGCAAACTCGAGACGTTTGATGGTCCTGCATACCTGGGTACTTCTCACCGATTATTAGTCGCCAATGTTAGCTTCAGAACATATCAATTCGGTTTTAGAATAAGCGTGACACTCCTCTGTCGTGTTAAGCGAGTAGGGCGAGTACTGTCGCTGTCACAGACGACTTCGGGGGGCGTGCACAGTCCCAGGGCTGGCTGACGACGGAAGTCATTATTCCTGCCAGCCCCCCCCCACCCCCCTGCTTCTGTTGCCAGGCTGCTCTCGAGGTAGCTGTGCCTGCTTGCACCAATGGTATTTTAAGTGTGGCTGCAAGGGATGTTTTCAAAAACGATAGTCTTTCTAGGGGAACTTAGACGCAGAAGTTTTAGTCTGTCTATCTGTCTGTCTTTCTGTTTGTCTGTCTGTCACGCGATTCAGCGACCCGGCCAAAGTCGAACCACTTGCTTACCGCCCACCTATCTTGAACTGGTACGGCCGTTCATACTTGTGAACGTTGTCGATCAAAAAGTAAATATCATGCATATCTGAAACGCAACATCTCTAGGTAAGTATTGGGTGGTGTGTTCCTTCATTAGAAAATACATAGATACGTAATTCTAAAGACCCTAGTTCCTTAAGCTGCGCTGAAAATACGGCTGCGCTGAAAATGCCTATGCGCGCCGACAAACGTCCTCTGCCACGGAGGAAGGAAACCCTCTGAACAAGCTCATGTTTCGCGACGTATTGCTAGATGGTGTCCATATCTCACGCAGCGCCTCCTCTGTCGTCTCTACACGGCATTTGCAGCGGAGCACGCAGATCCGCGGCCAATTTTTAAATGAGAAACATTGCTTAGCGAACCAAAGGCAATTTGAGCGTATCTATCTATCTATCTATCTATCTATCTATCTATCTATCTATCTATCTATCTATCTATCTATCTATCTATCTATCTATCTATCTATCTATCTATCTATCTATCTATCTATCCTCCTACGTCTGGGTGCGGCCGTGGTCGCCTTATTTACTTGGTATTGACCAAAATTGGCATAGGGGGCATGAGGGTTTGAGGAATATGACTGCCTGGTCACGACACGAATCACATGAAAATCTTGTGTGCGTGAAACCCTCTCCTTCACTCGTGTGGCGCATACCTGTATACCACGGGCCGCGGTATGCGGGTATCAGCCCCAGATGATTCACATTTTATGTCTTCCAAGGAACAGCGACAACACCCTTTGGTAATGTGAACACGAGAGCATTAAGAAAATACGGCATCGGCAGCGTTGACTCGACGAATGCAAAGAATAAATGTCAGGGTCCCAGCATGAATCGAACCCACAAATTCTGCTTGGCAGTCGTGTATGGTAGCTCAGAGCCACGCAAGGTTTTGAAACTGCTTTATAAGAGATGCTATGCTGGTGTCATGTCGGTGGTAGCTACGAAAATTTATAACCAGGTAGTAAACACTGCACATGCACTCCAAATATTCAGGCGTTATGTCTGGTTAACGTCAATTGTGACTTCAGTGTCGACTCCGCTTTCAAAGCAGTATAATAAACATTACATATTCGCCTTTATGACTCAGCAAGCTATATTCAAGCGTTGCTCGACCACGGAGGTATACCTTAACAAATGATATTCGCGGCATGACACCGTAGCGTCCACTTAGTTTCGATAAAACTCGTGTCTGTGCTCTCACGTGAGTGCTCACGTTGCGCCAGGCTATTAGATGCACTTGAAATTCCAGTTTAGTCAACGTCCCTGTTAAGCCGACGGTTTACCGACTTACCGAGGACGTTGCTACTAATCCATTTACAAAAACACGTCAATGTACCTTGCAACGCTTGTCTCAAAGGAAAAAAAAATCAGCATAGACAGTGCGCGTGGTTAGAGCGTCGGTCGGGTGGTTAGAGCATCCATCTCCAATGGAGGAGTTACTGGGTTTGATAACAGGTAAAATCAGCCTTCTCCTCCAAAATCATTTGCGGACAGTTTACATCGCGTGGCTCTTAAGTTTGGGTTTTAGCTATTTCTATGTAGTTGTAAAGGGCCCCTGCAACACTTATCCAAGTAATTCATCAAATGACCTTTGAACATGATTTTTAAAATTATGTGCTCTTACTATTATAAGGAAATTATTGCTATGTGACACGATACATCTGAAGAACAATGGCAAAATTCATTGCGTCTTTCTTGCTGGTGTTTCTCACTTAAAGGAAACCAGTAAATACACAGGCTCTGCAACTGATGAACACATAAGTAGTCGCAAATAGTTAAATGGGAAGAGATGTTTGGTAAGTAGCATAGCAGTTTGAGTATCGGGCTGTTGAGCCAAAGACACATTAAATTTCACCATTGGGCACATATTTTGTTATTGATTAGGCATGAGATGACAGAACATAAACCTGCTACAAAACGTGTGGTACAAGGCAATGAAGCTTTTTAGCCTTTCATTGGAGGGAATTTTTCGTAGTGCCATCTATGGGCAAAAAATTGTTGGCTGATACAGAAGACAGTGCAATATTGGGCTGACTTGTGGCGGAGGTTAAGCCGCCTTCAAGCACTCATCAATGTGCTGTGACAACATAAAAACAGCGTATAACCGGAAATGCATACTACGTACACAACAGCATTTTTCTATAAAGAACATGCCCAAAATAAGCATCTGAACCTCAAAATTGACGATAAACCTCTCCTCATAACAATGCAAAGCACATAGCGCTCCCTGCACAGCTGCCGCATCAACGTAAACTTGTGACGTTGGGAGTGACCTCACTATAGCCTGTAGTGAAAGAACCTGCATAGCATCTCATTTTACTATAGTTGCAACACCCTTATGGGCAGGCAACACTTAGTTATGACTCCCAAGGTGCAGCAAAGGGAAATATAAACAGCAATATAACCATCTGTGGCCTGCTGTCAAAATTACCATTACTATCATTGCAATAGCATTGCAATGAAGCATCGCATACATCCGTCAGCAGTTGTGGCGATTTTCAGCAGCTTTTCTGGACATTCACTTTCGCAGGACTGAAGTGGCGAGCGAAATTATATCATAGGGAGGAATTGTAAGTTATGAATTCATGGACTACAGGCTGCCTTAATAAGAAAGAACAGTTTCGTGTCACTGCGGCTGCACTTATTCTCAGCTTCTCTTTCTAGACTAGTCATAAAGTAAACATGTCCATTTTGTCAGCCTCGGCAGTACATTGGTTATGCTGCTCAGCTGCTCACCCGAACGTCGCGGGTTCAATCCAGGCCGTGGTGGTCACATTTCGATGGAGGTGAAATGCTAGAGGCTGGTGTACTGTGCAATTTTAGTGCACGTTAAAGAACACCAGATGGTCGAAATTTTTGGAGCCCTCCATTACAGTGTGCCTCATCATTATATTGTGGTCTTAGCATGTAAACCTCACACATCCATTATCTCTATCTCGCGCCAGCAAAGAATGCCACAGCTCTATGGTAAGAACACCTTTTACAGCACAAAAATAAGTGAAGGCAGACAGAACGGTTCTGATAAAACATGCTGTGCAGCCTTCACTGCTAAAGCAATGCAGTATCCGCCACGGTGGCCTAGTGGTTATGGTGCTCAACTGCTGACCCGAAGGTTGTGGGATTGAATCCCGGCTGTGGCGGCTGCATTTGGATGGAGGCGAAATGCTTGAGGTATGTGCACGTTAAAGAACACCAGATGGTGAAAATTTCCGGCACTACGGCATCCCTCATAATTATATCGTGGTTTTGAGACGTAAAACCGCAATTATTATTATTACTTTCAAGCACTGCAGTGTTGAGCACACAGAAAGGTATACATATAGATGAGTATTAAAGACCATGGTTTCAACCAAACGTAAAAATGCCTTATGGTACAGCTGTGCTACGTATTTATATCGATCAAACTGAATTGGTTCAACACAAATATAGACTTTACCACTTGATTTCAAGGTGAACGCCTACCTACAGTGCAAGGGAAATAGTATTTTAGAGCGCCGCTCGTAGGCACCCATTGCAGGGTTGAGTGTTGTCCCTCATTGCCTATCGTTGTAACCGAGTGCACGAGCACAGTGAAAGATCCCCGAGCTCAGGCACTTCGAGCCATATGATGTGTTACTCTAGAACCTTCACCTTTGAAGCTGAAAATAAAAAAAAAATTTAGAAATAGCTGAGAAAATGACCACAGTGAAAGATCTCCTGGTCAGGCGCCTCGAGCCACGCGATGCTCTTATTTTGTTGAGGCCAGCTAGATTACTCACAAACTTTTACTGCCAAAACAGGAAATAAAAAAAGAAAGATCAATAAACAAGACAAAAAAAAAATAGGGGTGTGCAAATAGTGAAATTTCATCTCGAATCAAATTCGAATCGAATAGTGCCGAATAGTGGCCACAAATATCGAATATCGAATAGTACGTATATTTACGCGAAACTTGTACTGCCAGTCACAGCCAGCCAAAGGAAAAATCAGGGACACTACGGCTTGGTGGCAGCTTTATTACGCGCTTGTTCGGAAGAGTATATTTCTTCTGCTTTTATGGGCGCGCAGGCATGTTGATAGAAGAGCCGTCACTCCAGTTAGCAGGGGCACTGCTAATGGCTAAAGGAAGGGGGTACGGTAGCTAGATTTTCCCCCTATGGTCTCGGAATACGGCTTCAATTGTGCTTCATCTATGGTCGCGCAATAGTGCTTTATGTCAATGGGTACTCGGGGCCCAACAATCATCGGGCGCCCGTTCACAGCAGTGTTTTAACTACGCGCCAGAACGATGGGAGGTTTTGAATGAGTGGTGCGGTGCGGCAGTGACGACTGCACAGCGTCAACAAATTTTCATATGTGAAACCAATCACCAAGGGTTTTGCGGGCCGAAGTCGGAATGTATTACGGCGCCTGCGGCATATGCGATCGAACTTGGCAAGAAAAGTCCGTGCCTTCGTTTCAGAGGCGAAGGTGTGAAGAGCTTGACAGTTTTATCATGTTTTTTTTTTGACACGTGGAGCTAACATAATTGCCTTTAAAATAAACATGCGCTCGCTTTTGTGCCAGGATATCGGTGAAAGTTTTAACGAAAGGTCTACTGTACCGACGTTAGCGTTAGTTTTATCCACCCCACCCTAACCAAATTGCACCATTCGCCTTTGTCGCGTTTTAGATATTCGTCCTGTCGAATTATTCGAAACTTTGAATACTAGATATTCGAAAGTCGAATCGGATTATTCAGTTAGGTATTATTCGATTCGAATTCGAAACTCGAATATTCGCACACCCCTACAAAAAAACAAAAGAGGGGGGTCGGCTGGATTACCCTGGAACCTTAGCCACCAAAACAGAATATAGAAAGTTAAGAAACAAACAAAACGCTTGAGCCAATTGTTTTCCTCCCACACATCTTCAAAATAAAAAAACTAGAAAAAAAAACAGCTAATTGTTATGCCTCAGCTGCCATGTGTGGACCTTTAAAGAAATGAAAGTTAAAATAAAGCAGCATTTGTAACTGCAGCTTGTGTTGCTGAGACAAAAAATAATAAAACAAAAAATAAAAATAAATAAACAATAAAACTGCAAGTAAATACATGCCTCTCAAATTCTTTGCTTCAGTAGATTGCCAATAAAAACACGCTTACAGCTGTACTCGCACATTGCATCAGGGAGTATCATAATCATCAGGTAATTTTTTTACATAGCACATGTGATATTCACATGTTTGCTCAAAGGTGTACATTTTACATTGAATTAAAAAAATATGTTAAGGTAAACATCGGCCGCCATGTTGGTACAGTGGTTACAGTGCTCAGCTGTTGACCCGAAGGTCGTATCTTCGACAGGGATGAAAATGCAAGTGGGCCACATACTTACATTTAGGTGGACGTTAAAGAACCTTAGGTGGTCGAAATTTCTACAGCTGTCCACTAGGCGTGCCTCATGTGGATATCACAGTTTTAGCATGTAAGATCTGAGCAACTATTGCTATTAACCTAAACACCATTTGGCAAGTCTTTGAAGTGTAATGACATTACCTCGACTGGGTGTGCAAATCGCACACAAAAGAGAAGTTGACTCCAAAAATAAAAACCAGTGTGTGTGCTGTCTTGACTTCTCTATTGTGTATGTGTTTGCACACCCAGTCTTTTAACATGAATACGTACAAACTAGGTCAACTCTGCTCTTCTAAGACGTTGCCTCATCTCACTGAAACATAATTCAAGAGTTTGCTTTGTCTATGCTACAAGGAACCTAATCTCTTTCGTATAAATTGGGAATCTTTGCAATGAACGACTTTCTATTTTGTTCTGCATAGACACATACTGAAAAAATGCTTTCTTCTTGTACCAAACGCAACCCAACATCAGGTGGTGGATGCTCAACCTCATAGAGCGAGGGCATAATACTCTCTGTATACAACAGTTCCTGACACACCAGTGCTACGGTACCATTTATGGAAAGGATGTTCACTATTTTGCAAAGCCTTCCATCGCAAGTTTCAATGTACTCTGACCAAGACTTCTCTGCCCTTTTGTAGTGCGAACTGTGCACAGTAAATCCTCTAATTTGTGCTCTGGAGTACTGCCCAAAGGTTGGCACCGGACTCATTGAAATGAACAAGCTACTTACACCAACTTCTAGACTGGATGAAGGCAAAGGTGCACCCATAACAGCTGAAACAGAACGGTTCACCATTTTTTTTCCGGAAATGATTAGCTGCTTCTTTTTCAAGACAGGTGGGAGGAATGCAATGCGCTCAAGTGACTTCAACATTTCCTGCATGATACATCGCTCAGCTATTTGCTGAGGCACACCTTTGGCAGCAGACACGAGCTTGAGGAGGTCGCCATTTCCCCCTTCAAAAGGAAATGTAGAAGTTGCCCAAAGTGGCCCCGTCATTTGAACAGATTTTGCAATGTGGACGAGCTGATGCACATTAAATGTGAAAGTGTTCTCACCATACAGTTTTGGCATATCTGATACAAACTGCTTTAACAAATTATTGGCATGCGATATTTCCGATTGTTTTATGCTTGCTTTCAACAGCAAATAGGTGCTGTGTGCAAGCAAAGAAAAGTGGAGCAGGTACTTATGCGGCAAAATGTTTTCGAGACAAGGCACTCCGTAATATAGAAGCCAATATTTCCATTCAGTGGCTTTCCAGAAAGACCTCTCTGAAAGGGACCTCGGCAACCTGGTGAAGAATCCGGGAGGACGAATTTTTAAGATGCGGTCATTTAAAACACCAATCCTGTTGCCTATATACCATGCCTTTCCTGTGGAGCTGAGCCACAATTCCATCAATTGGGAAACAACCCCTTCCAAAACACAATGTAAGTAATCAGTTGGGAAGCCCCAAACCAAGTCCAATGTCCGCAGGATGGCAACAGCTGACGGGCCTTTCACGCCATCCACAGGGCATCCTCTAGTGGATGCAAGCTCCATTGCGCTGGTGACTGACTCATGGCATCTTTCCACCATATCTGGGCCTTCATAGATATACTTTAGTGTTCCTAAAAAGGAAAATACACACACACTTCTAACTGATCTGATAAATACTCATCACACATAAGGCTCTTCAAGATCAGTGCACAAAGCTACATAATATGATGGTTCTTGTCTGTGTGTCCTCGCGCTAGTAGTATACTGTCTTGTACTGTTAATTCCAAAAGAACTACCGTTACTCAAAAGAGAAAGGTCGTGCCATGACACTGGCTTATAGTGGTGCTTTTACAGGTGAAAGCCTCATAGGTCAAACAGAAACAAGACTGTGAAGAACAGAAGCTGGTGTGGGACGAAAGAAAATTGATGACTGGCCACTTTGCGGCCAACGTTTCCCAAATAAATATGGCCACTGTCACCTTCAGTCACAGCCTTCGTATGATCACAAAGTAATCCTGGATGTTTGGGTTGCAATGAGAAGAAAGTATCAGCAAAAAAAAAGATAGATTGCACAATTGTGCTCATTCCCAGTAAGGTTCCTTTCCAGCCATTGTTTGCAGTTCTTGCATTTTTTATGAAAGCCTAGAAAGGTCAATTTATATGTAATATAGAACATGTAACAGTACCTCTAACATTTCAACTAAGCTACAAGATGATATTTCCACTAAGCTACAAGCAGCATTATAAAGTACCGACACAAAAATGTTTAGTAGTATTTTGCATCAAATGAAAGGCCAAGCCCTCAAGAGCATAGAAAATGTACTGGTAAGCATGAGTGCAGCCTGAAAATTTTTTTATAGTATGTCTCTATAAGCTAGTTTCGGTTCCTACTATACCCTTAGTCCTACTATGGTACGAGATCCTTGCCGCATGCTCTCACCAGATATTGTGATGTTTCCACAACCATTCCGCTCTGTTGGCAACATGCAAGCAGCCATTTGTATATTTAGGGACATGACGTCATCACAAATAGCAACACTGACGTGCGAAGCCGCCACAATTGATTCTTTGTGTCACACTAGCCTTGATGTCAGTAGGCGCACCATGTGTCACCCTGTGTCACGCACTTTCTCAAACTAATACCTTTTCTTGCAGCATGTACAAAAGTTCATAGTTCCTCTGAGCTCCGTATACAGGAGATATGTGCGGTAGAGTAAACTTAGCTTAGAAAATTGGAATCAGTACACCTTTATATCTTAGGCATTCTGACAGTTCAACAGAAATGATGGCATAATGACCCTTAGAAGGGCGACGGCTTGGGCTAGTTGCTAGGACATCTTTATTACTATAGCGCAAACTCAGGACAAGGTCAAATGGCACTCGAAGAGAAGCACTAACTCATGTGCCATTTTTCCTTTTACCGAGTTCACGCTATAGTAATGAATAATGACCCTGCTCTGCTGTAATGGAAACACTGAGTTCAGTTACTCATTCCCGTTAGAAGAATTTTTGTTATCAATATTTATGCACATATATAAAATTGTAATCTTACCGTCAATGAGTGTCCCCTTCTGAAGGCACCAAGAGCAGCCATAGTAACCGTTGTACTGCTTAGCGTTGAGCAGAGCAGCCCGTGCCGGTGAGTCGACACAGCAACATATGGCATTGACTGTGGAACGCATAGTGCGTCCAGCAAAAGTCCACACCAGTGTGCCAGTCGCATTGAATTTTTCCACGAATGTCTTCAAAAACAGATGACTTGGAGGATGCTCTTTGGCAAACCATACTGCACCAACAAGAATGTTTTTCCAGCGATGTGGAACAGGTAGCTCGTTTAAAGACACTTGAATTGGCCACAATGATCCCTTACTGGACTTAAACACTGGTGAGCCATCACTGTTCATTGTCACAGTCAGGTCACTCCAAGATAGTTTGTTTTTGGAGCGGCAATTTTTGTAAAGTTCCCCATCTGTCACATCCTCGATCGATTCCCTATTAGTGGTTGATGCGATCTTCTGCAGACTTCTACCCACTAAATCTGCAGTGTTCTTCAGCAACTTCAGTAGTTGCTGCTTTAAATCAAGGGTAATGAAAAAGTTCCCCTTCCTCAGCATGCATGGCAGTGTTGCTTCCATGGCACAAACACTACACCGTTCTTTGCTTTCTCCACAGCTTGTTGTCAAGTGTAGGCATGCTGGACAGTAGGGGTGAACTTCAACTGCCTTTGACCGCTGAAGGTCCCACAGCTTCCTCAATCCATACTTGGATGTTGGAAATACGTCTTGTCCAAAGAGGGCATTCAGCAGTTTTAGAAGTCCGTCCACTTGCGTCCATGTGAGCCCAGCAGCAGCGACGAACGTTAAAACCAGCAGAATTGCCTGCAGTAGGCTCGTTGTCTGGTTCGGAAGCTTTTTTTCAGAATTCGTCCTGATGAACTCTGCAAGGTCAGCATCAGGGTCGTCGTCTGCTGCACAGGGACCCTCGAGCGTCGCATCGTCTGCTGCACAGGGACCCTCGAGCGTCGCATCGTCGGGTGAGAGATCCACACCACCATCATTTGCATCAATCCTTTGGCTGGTTGAGTCATTGTGAGCTTGGCTGGTTGAGTCATCGTGCGTGGGAGGGGACTGAAGATGATGCAGCATAAGCAGAAAAGACAGGAGTTCAGTGTCTATGGTGGGCAGCTTTTCCAATAGTGTCATGAATCATGCTCGCGTTTGAAGATACAAATCAATCCTCATTATTGTTGCCTCAAAACTGATAGCTTACGGCCAATTCATTTTCGCCTCGTGAACATCAATTCATATTTTCATCACTGACTTTTTATTACTCGGGCCGTTTCAAAATGTTCGAGATCAATTACTTTGAATATTGCAAACAAAAAAATCCCATTTTGCTGTTACCAAAAGGAGTGACAGTTGGATGATACTGATTCATCACTGTGCTACACTAGACACGGACGAAGAGGAGACTGAAATGACACGAGCGCAGTTAATGCAGTGATGCAAAGTGAACAATGAATCAGTGTTATCTAATTTCTAAATAGAGAAAATATATAAAATTGCACCGAGCCTCTTGCGTAAAGAGGCATTCTTGCTATTATTTGACATGCATGGTTGTCACAATTGGAGGTCTGGTACGATATAAACAATACAATAACAGGCAGGTGACTGCATCTGACTCACTAACACAAATACAGTAATGCACAAGCAGCACAGAGTAGGCGAGATGGAATATGTTCATGATCTGTCAGCGCAACAACTCTACAAGGACAATAAAGGAGACAGTCATCCGAGATCACCTGGCAGATGACAACATTTCTTTTATGTCTTTGTTTAGTTGCTGTGTTTGCAAGTCATGAAAAGAGTGAAAGAAATGACGTACATTACCAAATGGAGATAGAGCACCAAGTTAGTTTGAGCAGTTAAGTGCAACATGACATCACTGCACATCCTTTTAATGTGATGAAGACATAGTAAACACTTCGCATGTTTGAATTATTCCTACCGCACTCCAACTCAATTTACAGCGATGCGAAGCCCTCTGAAGAATGAAGCCAAAGAGACCTGCTTTAGCCAAACGTGTTAGAGCTCCCAAAGCAATTGGAGATGTCCCTATGTTAAAGCATGAGCACCTTCGAGAGCTCTAATGAAACGCTGAACTGTACAACGGTTACTGTCGCTGCTCGTCGTGCCTTAAGAGCACCACGCTGATGCACTGTGGTCTGAATGAGTCTGTTTCTAAAGACTGAATTAGTGCAATCTCTAAAATCTAGAAATAGTTACCGTACAACGGAAAAGCATCAGAAATAGGTTTTCTGCTCTACAAGTTGGTTCAAAAGGAGGGGACAGTAGAACAGCATATGTTTTTAGCTGGATCACTTGAAATAGTCGATCCTTACTCGCATCAATATTTTTTCTTGTACAGTCTAATAACTGTTTGGGATTTATTATAATGAAATGGCATGGAATATTCGACTGCTTCTAGTAGTGAGTTCTTTAATAAAATGGAACAGGAGAAATAAACATACTTTGCATCTCATATTTTGCTCTAATTGCTTATGGTGATGATGACGTATATTGAGCTGATTCCATTAACTACCCCATTTGACTTTGCGAAGCTCTCCGAGATACGAATTCAGCTTGCTTCCATTCGCGACCGATCCAGCTACAAGTTCACAAGCTACGGTGCGTGCGCTGCGACAATAAGACGCTATTAAAGAGAACAGACTATCGAAAACGAGCATCTAACGGTTAGGACAGAGTGAGGAGGAGAACGGTAAAGAGGAGTAAAAGCGCGGCTGCTATTCAGTTGCTTTGCGGTGGTTAACGCAGTGGCTACGCAAGGACCCCCACTTACTTGTGAAGCTTGTGCAAGCGCGGAAGTCGCTTGGCGGGCCTTCTTCTGTTGGCTCCACACAGTTTGTCGTGGAACATCTTTGGATGTCGTGCCGGGTTCCAAGTACGAACAGTAACGCTTCGCAGGAGGCATATCGTACAATACGAAGGTTCTACAAAACCAATGAAGCGCGAGAAGTACTATACCGACGGCAGCTTTGCGTTAGCTTTTCGTGCAACTGCGCATGTGTCGTACGGAAATAGCCGTCTAGCCGTGTTCAGACTTCGTGCGCAACGTACGGATCGTCGGTAAGGATCGTGACCGTAAACGCAATCCGTCTTACGACGAGTCTGCCGCTCGCGTGGGAAGCTTGCCGGTAGCGGAAACGCCAGCAACAGCACAAGCCGAACCAGAAGAACGTGCTGTTGAGCGAGTTGGTGCTTGCTGAATGACATTATGTCATTCACCGAACCGGCTAGCAGAGTTTCCCAAAGTCTGTCCTACGCTTGCAGCATTTTGTTCTACTTAACTGGCCCAAAATGACTTTTTTAAATGCATAAAATAATTATTGCAACATTCTTTAACTGCTCAGTGTCTGTTTTTACAAATAAATTTTAAAATAATGTTTCTTTTTATGACTAGATACTAGCGCCACTAGTAGAAAGTTTACCGTTTGGGCATGCCTAAGTAAACGAAACATGGCGACCATGTGATGCGTATGTCGTGTTACAGTGTTACAACGTGTTACCTTGTGCAGTTGCCTTCGCTGTGGTTTTTGTGTTGCGGGAAATCTTTGTCGTATCGGGCACTTGCCGGCGCCTCAGCCGACTCCTCAGCCGACAGTCACCACGCATAGTCATGATGTACTTTGTCTATGTACGCTATGCGTTTGACAAAGTGAAGAAGTTGACAAACTCGAAGCACGTCAAAGACTTCAAGCCACAGAATTCAAGTGATTTTAATGCTGGCCAGTTATACAGTGTATACTGGGAGGGGGACAACCGAACAGCGGGCGCGTACTACGACGCCGAGATCTTGCACATGACAGGTGAGAGATACCAGTTCATCTGTTGTGCATTGCTCGCACTGCATGTACCGTGCGTAGAGAAATAAGAGCGGATATTTGAGTTCTCTAAATCGTCTGTAAACGTCAAAGTATTCGTTGCCGTCACAATGTTAGTGCAGCGTGTTACAGTTCGCTTTTTTTATGTATATGTAGAGTCCAAGGAGGAAATGGACGAATATATTAAGGAAGCCAGGAGTCGTCATATTCACAAAGGGGCAGACGAAGCCCCAGTCGACCATGCTGGTGACAAGGTATTAATGTTTTACAGGTGGTTGCACCTGTTGAAATTTTTGGCCTGATTTTAATGATACTGCGCACATGGCCTTAGTAGCATAGCGATACATGTGTTGGGTCTCTTTTTTGCAGTTACCACATGCTTGTAACTTCGTTGTGCCATTTCAGCACTACATTGCTTAGAAGTTATGATTCTTCCAAAACCATTATCCTTGTATTCCTGCCTCGAGTTGCATTAATTTTAGTAATAAGTGGAATCGAGCCAGTTGTCACAGTTTCATTTCCCTAGCAAAGCATGAAAAAATGACGCATAAAAAATGAACAATATGTTACAGTATAAATGCT
Organism: Rhipicephalus sanguineus; assembly: GCF_013339695.2. NCBI lineage: Eukaryota > Metazoa > Arthropoda > Arachnida > Ixodida > Ixodidae > Rhipicephalus > Rhipicephalus sanguineus. The sequence goes on from NC_051183.1 coordinate 139,901,908, forward strand.
AACTCACGCTTGAGCCAATGGTTGTGTACTTTGGGTCTATGGTGCCATCGTTTTGGTTCATGGCACCATTTGTAGAGAGAATAGCAACGATTTCTAGCTGACTTCGAGAAGTAATTGTGAATTCCAGGCTGCATGCAGCGCTATACATAACTTGCAAGTGACTTCAGTTCCTATTTTCCATCCGCCATCACCGAGCACATATGTTTCAGTGACCGCGCCGTGTTTACGTCTGTGTGGTGGATTGTTTGGTGTAGTGCGCGTGTTTTGATCGTTTTCCTTGCGCCTATGACGAAAGAGAATCGTTCAGGACATTATCCCCTTCAGAGACGCATTATGATGCACTGTCTGCAAATGCGTCAAAAACGCATGGCATGATTCGAAGGCACTCAGTATTACATATCAAGAATGAAAACGAAGAAATGTGTTGTTTTTTGTGACTTTCAGTAATTAATCGTTATTAGCATGTTACTAATTATCTAATTATTCTGCCATCAGTCAGCTTCAGTACTTGCATAAAAAGAATCAACTATTAGGCCCGAAAACCATGTACACCTTCTTTTTTGGTTGTAGTTGTTTCGAGCGGAGAAAAAAAATACTCTTGACGTTGGTCCTGGAACGCGGCACGTCGAACGATCGTCTAAAATGGTAGTGTCTCCAGCAAAGTGATCCTCTGCAGCAATACGCAGGGCAGTGTAGTTAAATGACCGCTATTTGTCCAATCAGGAAGCGTGCACGAATGTGCACATTGAGTTTCAGGCCATTTGAAGAAACACGCGGCATGGGACGCGCCTCCGAAGTTCGCGTCCTCAAACGAGGACGCCGTGCCGCAAAGGGTTATGCAGCCTGCAGTGAGGCAGTGATGATTAGGGAACTCTGATCCTCTGTGTCTGCAGTGTCCATGGTGTCGCACGTAATGGGTGAAACAACTTCGCATGGGTCACCTACAGCGGCTCTCTTTGCCGCCCGCATTTTACGGCGCTTAAGCTGCACAGATTTCATCGCTGATAAAACCATGGCTCAGTAACTTGTTTGGCGCCCAGTCGGGGTTCGTATCACCAAAGAGCTAAGCGGGCCTCCTGAAAACGAAGGCATGTTCGCTGTGTTCAATATTCGGTGCCTGACGTTTCAACAACAATTGACCTTGCGCATTACTCCGTGGTGATGCACTCAGCGATAAGGTGCGGAGATTCGGAAACATAACTTGCCTGTTATGAAGCGACGCCCGCACACATGAACGTTGTTCAATGTCTTGAGGTCCCTGCTGGTTACGGTCGCATAAGCCCCCTTCTTAGACAGCTCTTTCGTGTGGTCGCATGGGTTTGTGATCACGCTTGGCAAATAGCCCGTTCTTGCATCTGGACTTCTTTCTATTGATATACACTTACTGCTCGTGTAGCAGTCATATATCGCACAAATTGCCGTTGCGACGTGCGGCGTTGACGGGAAATGCGAGAGCCGCACAGCTTGACTCGGTGTCATATGCCTTTTTGCAAAAACTATTTTCAAAGTTCGGCATTTTTTGTAAATCACTTAGATTTCAGCCCAATTATCGAGTAAAATGGGATGCGATAAAACCACGAAAATTATTTTAAAAGAGAGCGAAAGTATCAAAGTTAATATGTACCGTTTTTTATTATCCTCACTTTAACTTGTTTGCAGCAATAGATTTCTCAAACACAGGCATTTTGTGCGATTTGCCAAGTTTGTCATTTTTTTTCTTCAAAAGCGCTTCGGCAAGCAAGGAAAATAATAGACTCATAAAATTGTATTTCACTTGTACTTTGAGGGGAACAAATATTGTGACCAAGAAGTGTACCGTTTTTTTCCCTAGGTGAGCTCAAAATTCAGAAATTGCGAAATTGGCGGAAAAGTGTTTTTTGGCGGCCAAAATGTGTATATATTTTTTCAGGCGAACAAAATTTTTTTTCGCAAAGCTAACTTCGAAACCATTGTTCTGGGTGTAATGCCTAGACGTACAGCAAGTTTCGTCAGAATCGGGAATAGTTACCGGGACCTCGTGTTCGATCTTATCTGGACACACCCAACAGACCACCATAAGCAGAATTATGCCTCGTGAAAGGAGGGAGGAAGAATGCCAATAGTCTTCCACCGTTTATTGTTATTGTTGTGTATGGCTTGTCCACCTCACAGTTATTGGGTACACATTAATCACTCGTTGACATGGGAAGTCTTATGGCACATTAAATAAGATGAAAAATGATTGAAACTCATGAAAAAGGTGGAGCATCACTTATCTCATTTTTCAGGTCCAGAAACCAAAAAAAAATAGACAAGTGGCCAAGTAAATCGCTTCAAAAAAAATCCTTGAAGAGATGACTGTGGATATGACATCTGAGCTCCGCAAAGAAGTAGCTGTGCTGAAAGAAGAAAATAAAAAACTGCGATCTTTCAATATGAAGCTGCAGGAAGAGCTCCTGCACCACCTGTCAGAAGCACGTAAGTTGCAGTTTTGTAATCTTCTGAAATTATATTAAAAAAAACAATTTTATAATTTGAGTTGAAGTTTGAAATAACCAATCAAAATTAATGCAAATGGCAGTTGTTCAACAGCCAAACTCTGTTGTGTGTGCATAGCTGTGAGTTGTTAGCATCTGTAAATTTGGCGGGTTTCCGTTGACCCCTGGATTTCACCTCTAAATTAATGCTAATATCTAGCTGCGACTGACCAAGCAATTTAAATTTTGCTTATAGGCTTATGAGCTATGCACTCGGGCAACTTTTCTTGGCAATGAAGGGAAGGCTACAGAGCCAAACTTGGCGTGTGCCACTGCTGAATAATATAGTCCCACAATTGCTCCCGTGTTTTCCGCATGAAAATCATTAAAAAAAACATCACATTATTTTCTACGGGAGGCTGTTTGTAAAGAGACGCAGTACGCACCAAGGAGATATTCATATTTGTTTTACTTTAAGCAGTACCATTTTGTGTTTTTGCACGTGTGAAAACGTCGCACGTTTTACGCGCACCTCCTAGTCAAAATGTCATCTTCGTCTTTAGGCGAGCGCTCGTCGCCCTCCGGCTATTCTGACAACTCACCGAAGGAGCTTGTGACGAATTTCACTCTTAAATGGCTGTCTAAGCAGACAAAGCGGATGGTGGGCAATGTTAATATTAGAACACGGCCGTCATTCGAAACGCAAGCCGAACTGGACTACTTCACGGAGGAATACATGTGCAGTAGCTCCGCCCCCATAGCTTTCCCTTCATTGCTAAGAAAAGTTGTCCACGAGTATAGACTAACAAAAATGTTTTCGAGATTTAGTGCTGTTTTTTGTGGCACTCTTTCAGAAGACCTGTACAATTTATAAACTTGCTCATGCAATGAATGCTTGTCTTTTTTTTTGTAGCACTCGTATCGTTATTGGGTGATGCAGTTGTTTCCGCATTAATATGACAGGTGGCATTCGACTCTTTCATTTCGTAACTCCTTAGGACTTGTCTTTACATTGCTGTGGCACAGCATTGACATCCAACATGGCACATTAGCATGAAATTATTGTGTTGAACGTTGGTGTTCCTGATTGTCGCACACTCCAAGAGGCAGATTATTCTACAGCTGTCCCTTAGCAAGTTGCTAACTCATAGGCGTCCACTTGAACATTGTATGGGTTCGAGCTAATTGGTACTCCATAATTCAGCAATAGTGCAGAACTTCTGGCCTAAGAACGAAATAAACAATTCTGCTTGAAGCTTCTGCCTTTGACACCTCAAATGCCCCTAAATAGTGCATAACAACTTCATTTTGTTTCGATGGTAGACCCCAGCCAGGTTCATGGATGATGGAAGAGCCTTTAGTGTTCCATTCCCTCACACATTTAAACGTGTCAGGAAATGGAATGCCTATCTGTCACTGTAACAAAGCAAGGCTTATTGGGCAAAGGAAGAAAGCTTAATATGCGAGCGAATGAAAGAACAGTGCAAAAATTCTTTTAAATGCATGGTATATATACAAAGGATAAGGAAAGAAAAAGGATTCTAATAGATGTAAAAGAAATAATTACTTTTTAGAGCAGAAAACATGGTCTTACATGACCCTTAAGAACATGTAACCAGTAACGTGTGTGTGTGTGTGTAGCGCCAAACTAGGAGTAGCAATGACACAATGGAGCCCACTGCACACAGAAGTACTAATGGTTAACCAAAGGGAAAAAAAGAAAAGAAAATGCTTATTGACCGTTTACGTGAACTCTAAAAATTAAAAGTATTGCAAATGAATTGTTTATAACCATACCATTGCTGTGCTTTCCTAGGTGTGCGGGCTGAGCAAACCACCTCATGCAGTTGTGGCAAGCAGCAAGAAAAGTCGCCACCAGGGACAACATCCGAGGCCACTTGGTCACCATTGCATGGCAACCCTAAAGATGCTCTTAATTCTGAGCAAGTCCCTCAGAGCAGGCCACCAGTTTCACGGCAGTTATTTACAGGTATGGAAAATGAAGTACCTAGTGTGAAGTGCTTTCATAGCATGATAACACAAGCATTTCATTCTAATGCTTCTAACGTGATGTGACTCTAAGATGGGGTTTCATGAAATACAGTATGATGAACTGCGTGTTTTATTCTTAGCCTTTAGAAGGATCTTGCTACACTTTTCCAAGTAGTCATCGAATGACCTCATTGAAGAAGTTTGTTGCCTTACAACTCGACTGCTGCAAAAATTTTTAAGTCCGTCTAGTACGAGCAGAGTTACAGGAATTTGCCACATGCTTTAAGTGCTGTCTCTCTCCTTTAGTACCAGTTAGTGCTCTGAAAGCTACACAGGGGTACATCACAAGGGGCTGGGGGCTCGTTCATCAGCGTGCACCACAATCTTCAACACTTTCCCATTTTCTTCTTCAGATGCGTGGATGACTCAGTGTCATCGCAAGCACACAGGCGGGCAAGTCGCGATATCTCGTAGTGGCAGTGGTTACTGTGCAGCTCATGATACTCGAATCAACCAATGGCCGTGGACTTTGTGTTTATGACACGGTTATTTTGGATTATGGCATCACTTTTTAGAGAAAAGCAATTTTAGCTGGCTTTGAGAATTCATTGTAAAATCCAGGCCGTGTGTTTCACTATTATGTCTGGCTCATGTGTTCTCAGGAGCCTTGACTACCGATCGGCAGCATTTTCCGACTGTGCTCAAAGAGTTTTGCAAGGCCTCTTTTAGGGCAAGAGAATGTACCCGAAGGAAATGTTTATTTTTCACTGAAACGTTCAGTTTACACCGAAAATAATGATAATAAAAGTTATTTTGGGGAACTCGTGCAGCAGCAGATTTTCTACTTCGTGCAGTCTACGGGTGAATGTAGCCTGGCAAAGAAATGCTGGCAGTTACTTTGCCAGAGTGTCTCCTTATATCTTGTGATACTGACTGCTGAAAGAGCTCAAAAACGGCAGAAGGAAAAAAAAATATTAGATTTTCCTGCCCAGGTCGGCTGGGCAGGTCAAACGAGGATGAGCACTAACTTCCAACTTAGTTTATTGAGCAAAAAGTAAAGTTTATATAACAACATGTGATGAATAAAGAGCTATGAAAAAGGTTAAGCGAAAGGGTGAGCAGGCCAAAAAAAACTAAGAAAACAGTCAACAAAGCGAAAACAAAAAAAGCATAAAACTGTCGCTACGTGCGCGCGCCTATGCTCCCAAGAAAACGCAATTCCTTCTCAGATAGGGCCACGGACAGCTTACTAAAGCATTCATTTGCGCGGCCTCGACAATGATTTACGTGCGATCATCTCTGTCTTTGTACAGTGTAACTGTGTCCTTGAAAAGAGGGTTACATTTGCACGAAGTACAATGCTGAGCAAGAAACCCATCTTCGCCATTTTTAACGTTATTAGCGTGTTCCCTTATCCGGTCGTTAGGGCACCTTCCAGTCTGTCTGACATAGCATGCACCACAGGAGAGGGGAATCCTGTACACAACATCACTCATGCATTGCACGTGCCTAGTCCTGTGCTTCACGCTACATGCGGGAGAAGACTGCTGCTTGAGAGGGCTCGTAGATTTCACCATACTGATTAACTTGAAAGGGGCAGAAAAAACCACACGAATGCTGGCACGTTTCCCAATCTTTTTAAGACTGTGAGATAGCCGGTGTTTGAGGGAACAACGGCTATCTTTCCCGCTCACTAGTTGAGCTGATCGTGGCGGGAACTTGCCCCTCCTTCCACCCAGCCTTACTATTCCGGAAGATGGACTCTGCAACAGAGGCGATGAACGCTTCTGGAAAGCCTGAAGCCATGAGGTGGGATACTTTGGCTTTAAAGCTCTCGGAAATATTGTGCTGGCATGATCTGTGCAAAGCATTCAAAAGGCAGGTGCTTGCTATGCCCTGCTTCACAGTCTTGCTGTGGGTGGAAGAAAAAGGAAGCAAAGGCTTCTGCGCGCGCGGTTCATAGGACCAACAAATATGATGCTCTCTGAAAAACAATCTCAAATCTAAAAATCTTAAAAGTGAGATGCTCAGGCATCTCGTGTGTCAACAGTAGCAGCTTTAAACAATATTCAAACACGCTTAACGTCTGTGCCAATAGCAAGGGAAACATGGCAGAATTACACTTAGGAAAAACCAAAAAATCGTCAACGTATCTGAATGCTTTGATTACATGGGTGCCTACTAACTTTTCCTGTTATAAAGTGCCCATTTTTGCCAACAAAAAATCGCTCAGCAATGGAGCTATGCATGAGCCAATTGACACTCCTGTTTTCTGTAGATAAATACGATCGTTCCATTCGATGTACATTGAAGTAAGATACATCACAACCAGGTCCAGGAAGTTTCGGGCACTGATACCTGTTCTTAATTGGAAATTCAATTCCCCAAAGGTATCTATGAAGGAAAGAAGATGGCTTTTAAGGGGTCGTTTTTCTTTGTTAGACGCAATATTAATGAGAACTAACAGACAATAATGCCAATTTGGCATTATTGTCCGTTAGTTCTCATTATTATTGCATCTAACAAAGGTATCTATGTTATTCATTATGTAATCTAACAACTCTTCGTGGGGAAAGGAGTAAAATAAGTCCTTGATGTCTATAGAGAAAGCATGCACATCAGTGTGATTTGACTGTTTTAGAAAATCAATCAGTACCTGAGAATTCTGGATCAGAAAGGGGTAATTAACTGTCAGATTGTCTTGAATAAACAAGCCAAGTTGCTTTTGCCATGTCCCTCTTTCTGATCCAATCACTCGAAAAGGCATGTTGACTGTGTTTTTGCTGAAAAGAACATGCTTAGGCCGTTTTTCTCGCTTTTACTAATTAGTTGCGCTAAATTCTGTAGCTCGAGTTTCAGGCACATTTCCTTGGCTTGCGTTTTCACTTTTTCTAGTTGAATATCGTTACAGCAATTAAAAACAGAGTTTATGGCTGTGATCGCCTTTTCTAAAAACAGACCGTTAGGGAGAACGGCAAAGCCACCCTCCTTATCCTTATCTCTGTGTCCTCGTCTTCAGTTCGCACTATAGCACTCATAATGACATAGTAACTATCCCAAGCTGCTACCCTTTGAAGACCGGTCCCAGGCGCGCGGCTAATTGTCCAGTGCATCTCGTAGAATGTTGAACAAAGCTTTTTAGAGGTGACCATCCTTCCGAGCAGCCTCGACTGCAAACACCTCTTCCTAGGCCATAGAACCACCAAACTCTGCCAGTCCAAGGGGTTTGACGAGGCGCGCTGACGGCTTCGAAGAGCACGACTGCCATGTTGTCGACGTATCAGGTGCACATCGGGGAACGTTGGCCCGGAATAAAGCAGGGCAGACTTTGCTGAAATCATTCCCCGCGTCCCAGCGACGCCAAGCCATGAAGGTCAATCGTAACATTATTAACTAGACTGCTGGGCATAGTCAACTTTCGGCTCTAGTGCTGCCCAAGAATAGCGTAATAAGCTCGCTGGTGTTATCGATGTCACGTTATCACCACATGGGATAAATGTATGGTTTAAGGAAAAGAAAGCTGTGTTGTAATTGGGCATTGAAAGATTATTCCCGAAACAATTAAGCCTTCATATTAAACTTACTGTGCGTACTTAAGCTTAATGGATAGTAAAAAGAAGGAAATTTTGTAGCAACACCCTGCTAAAGTACGACTAAATTTTTTGTTTGCATGCAGAGCTGTATCCAGACCAGCTGCGTGCAGAAACTGAGCCTGCAGAAGTTGAACCTGCGGAAACTCTGCCACCCCAGCCTTCAAGGCCACAGCCACCACTTGCAGGTATATTATTGCTTCAAGAGCAGAAAAGTTTTCGGTGCTTGTTAGCAGAATAATATATTTTTTTTTCTTGGCGTAAGACTATGTGAACAAGCATTATTAGATTGCTGATTGCTGCAGTACTGCGCACAAAATTTTGCGTGGTGACATCTTTATTTTGATCATTAGGGCTTCACCATATTAGAAAGGTGAAAATAGTCAGTTGCACCAGAACTGGTGGTGGTGGAACTGCATTTTTTGTTTATAGATTAATTTCGTAGATTCACTTACTGTTACAGCGACGTTGTGGTGGAAGCTAGGTTGTAGCAACTAGGCGACATTGGCCGGCGAGAAAGTGTTTACCATCCCGCTTATATGAACTGAATGTGTAATCTTCGCTGTCTGCGAGCCATAGAGAGGAGGAAATGCCATGTTGACAGCTAGTGGAAAGCAGTTGTAGAACATGCCAAAAAATGGCATGCACGTGCTAGTACAAACTTATTTACAGACATTTTTTTTCAACATTTTAGATTCGATTTGTGACTGACTTTTTTAGACATTGCAAGGCCCCACCACCAGCATTCATTCGTGCCCTTATACATACAGTAAAACCTCAGTGATACGAATATCGCGGGGTTACCAAAAATATTCGTATCATCCGAAATTCGTATCACCAGAAAACATGGAAAATTAGTATGCCACAAAAGAAAGTTGGCATACATTTTGATTCAGTGTTTCTCAGGGCCGCAGCGACGTCATGAACAGCTCTGAATGATTGCCAGTAAAGTTTTTAGACGTCAAAGATCATACTTGTACTCGTAAATATACGGTGCGTGCATGCGTGTGTAATTAATGAACCAGATGTGTTGTGCCCCGTGACCGCAAGTAGTCCATTCCTAATCTTACTACGCTTTTCTGCATGACACCATAGTACTGCGGCGAAAGGGACTTAAGAAGCGCTTTGCACACAATAGATAGGGGTCAAACTCCTTCGCCAAGACCGTCCGCTTCGTCTCTTGGGGTCTTCGTCCACCTTCAATGGGACTTCATGACAGACCCGCAGCCTAAGCTTCAGTCTTGTTTCATAGAATGTCTGAATGCGGGGACATGGCTTGCATCGGCGTGGCAGGCACGTGTTAACACAGTACAAAGACGCCGCTGCCTCGAGCACAGGAGCATGCGTCAACGCGTCGGAAGAAAAAAAAAAAAACACGACGTCAAGTCGTATGTAATTTCAACACGAAGGTGCCTAGAGGCCTCCAAGGTTTGCGCACTATCTCGGAGGCAACGACGCACCGCTGATGGTCGCGCATGCCCGCGCCCGCGCGTGACTGCCGCGTCTTTTGCGAGAGTGCGTGCAGCACCTGTTCGTACATGTGCGCTAGCATACGTTCGCAACAACCGTACTCCAATACATTCCAGGCTAATGGGCCTTGGCCGGGACCACAGAAAAATTCGTACGAGCCGTGATCGTATCACTGAGGTTTTACTGTATCATGGCTTCGGGTTAAGACAACCTACTGTGCACTGTTGTCTATGGGACTATGCCGACGTGATGGCATAAAAGCGTTACACTTCTATAAATGCACTGTGTCAAATTATTTTCTTTTTTGTTGTTTTTTCAACATTGTCGGTGCATTTTCAAAAATCATATGCTTCAAAGAGGCACTTCACAACGCTGGTGAGTTTAACATCTGGTATATATGTAAGAATGCCTTACAGGTGTTGCGTCTTCAAGGTTTCTAGCGTATATACTCTATATACTCACATAATGAACACTTTCTTTTCTGAAATGCCGAAGCAGGGGGGTGCATTGAATATGTGGGAGAAAAAAACTGAAATTTTTAGTTGGGGGTGCATTTATTATGTGATTGCATTCGTTACGCGAGTACATATGGTAATAGAATTGCCGACGGATTTGCTGTACTAAAAAAAATTTGATCTTAATGGAGATTCCAGACTTCATAATTGCTTTGTCAAGTTACCCATAAAAATAATACCTAAATTTTGGACGAATTCACACTCTCAAGTTTGATTTTCTGGATTAGATTGCCTGTTCCGAGCCACTACGCTTGATCTTGATAGCCTTTTTGTTAGACTTTCTGCCACCTTGGCCTCCAGTGGCCAGTTGTGTAGCCTCCAAGATTGGGAAGCTAACTCTTGAAAAAGAATGCATGCCATCCTCCAGTTTCAATGGCCATGCTCAGCCTTTGGTGACAAAACATTCTAGGGGACATCACTTTTCATTTTTTGAAGCAAAACTGCAATTCGGCCCAGTTGGAACAAATTCATTCTTCACTTACTCGCGCAAACACACAGGGACAAGAAGAGACTTACGAAGACAGGCACGACAGTTTTTGTTCAGCCTCGTTGTCATCATAGCTCTGTGCGAGTAACGTTTCTTTTTTTTTTTCCTTGGCCGCCATTACTCATTTGGTGGTGTGTAAAGTATGTCTTCAAGACATTGTGTGCGTTAGATCGCAGTGATGGCCCAGTAGTTACAGCGCTAGATGCAAATTCAACCCCAACCATGGTGGTCACATTTTCACAAAGGCGAATTCTAGTGGATCCTTTTTAATTTTGCATGCCTACTATTTTTTTCTTGTCTCCCCCTAGTGACCCTGGCTTTGTCATTGATATGGCATAAGATAACAAATCATGTGAATCTCTGCTGGAAATGACAGTTTTCTCTTTCATGGCCCACTTTCAGAGGGAGTGCTGGCAACTGCTTTGAGGGCACCTAGCGCTCCAGTCTTCACAACATTGGACAATGGCATGGTAAGATCATTTAAACTAAGGACGATCAGAGATAATGTCAGTGATGTGATAGCTGCGCCAATTGCACCAAACTGCGCCAAGACGTCAAACCTGCTACATCCTGCCGCATCTCCGCTGTTCTGCTCCAGAACTGCTCCAAATTATAAGCACACTACGGAAAAACGTGCGCAGCACGCCGCTGGCGGCGAAACGCGACACTCCAAAGCTGCCATGCGGCAAAATTTTCGTGCCGCGAGAGGAATGAGTTCGTCCATCATTTTTCGCGGCATGCTGCCCGGCGCTTTTTGGGGGACCTGACCAGACGCAGATTGATGGGTAGGCTCGTTAAGTGCTGGTTTGGCTTGCTCAGGCTTTTGGGGGCTGACATAACCCTCTCCAGACTGCTGTAAATTGGCGTGAACCCCCAAAAATGCAGCTTGGAAGGAGCGGCTTGCTGCGAGCTGGTGTGACCGCACCGCCGCAGCAATATAGAAGTAAAATTTCAGTTGTTAGTACAGCGACGTCCATGCCTGTCTTATTTTTGCCCCCTTTTTAAGTTCCGCTACTCGAACCAGTGTTATACCCCTGTCACAGGGACAACCTTAACCGTGGTTAGGGGTAGCTACACAGCAGAAATAGCAGCACTTAGTCTCCTAACCACGGTTATCGCAAACAGAGAAGCTGGTAAGATGGCGGACAAGCTTTGCACCAGCCGTGAATTGGCGCAGTTAATTGGCAGCTTCGTGTTTGAGGATTTTCACGCGGACATGACTTAGTTTTCAGTTGGTGCCTCATGCGAAGCTTTGACGCACGCTTTCGCGGCAGCCAGTTGCACCGTCCCTTATTGGTCCGTTCATGTGTGTCCCAGAAAGGTGTATGGGAGTTCTTTTGACGGAAATAAATGTTTTGTGCGTATATCGTGGTTTGAAAACAAGTTGTGCTAGTATTTTAATGATACGAAATTTTGGGCGATACGAATATTGTCGCTCCCCCTTCAGGTTCGTATCACCGAGATTCTACTGTAGTTGTAAACCCTACCTGTCTTGTTTGTTTGGCCACCCTAAGCCATTATAAGACCGCAACGCCAATGTTTACGCTTACGGGGCTGTTAGGTGATCCAAGGTGTTATGCAAACACCCATTATTGGACACAACGTTTTATTTCAAAAGAGTTCCTCCTTATTTGACTGTTTTGCTTCACACGGTTCATTTTTCCACTTGGCAATGAGCTTTTAGCTGCTCCAAAAGCTGTTTTCCCTGCTCCCAAACGTGTTTTTGGCTGCTCCAAAAGCCCTTTTACCTGCTCCAAAACGCACTTTTCGCGGCTCCGAAAACCTGCTCCAAAACAGCTTCAGTCAATCACATCACTGTAATGCGGATATAGTAATTACTGAAATTTTTTCCCTACAGGTACATCTAGCCAACAGCGTCACGGTCACCAAGGACGTCTACGAGACGCTGATGGCCGTGCCTAAGGATTCTCATTTTGTAAAGCGGGCGGCCACTGCGATTTGGTCTTCGGAAGTGCTCGCGAAAAGGAGTTTCTCTGGAACGCTGTCTAACAGATTTCTGTCAGATGGCAGCGATAAAGCTCCACAGAAGCCCCTGACACCACAAAAAGTTGACGCACTGAAAGGCAAGCAATATTTTTTCCGTTCACCGTATTTCTGTTTTTGCATGTTCCAGTTTGCTTCTGGGGCTGTCTGTCAAATTTACACGGAAAACCAAACAATAGATATGTACACTTGTTATAGCAACATGTCAGCTGAATTAGTGATTAGTCATTTTTTTAACCCTTTGACGGTTGAAGACGTACTGTATGTCATTTCAAGCAGGGACAAGATGGTCGAAGATGTACGTGTACATCATTGCATGTATGTTTAAAACGCGCACGTATTTCTATTATTTCTCTTGCTTGGAATGTGCGGCCACACTTCGGGAATACGTGGATTTTTTTCGTGCGCTGATGTCTCTATTTGGCTTTTCTTTTTTAAATTTTATTTCCACAGCGGCGCGCCGGCTTTCGCATGTGCAAGCAAACGCACGGGTGCGCAGTGCGACTGGTTTCGGTTTCATCCTTCACGTAGTTATTGCTCGCGTGCCTGCGAAGCTGATGGCTGTCTGGTTTCTAATCTCTCAAAGGGTGACCGCTTGTTACTCTCACGCACTTTTTTTTAGGAGTTTGCTTGCTGTTACTCCCGAATAAAGCATGTGTATGTAACACAAATGATATTTTTCGTCACCTTATCACCCAGAAATTGTTTTGACAATTTTTTTCTTAAATAGATTCATTAATTCACCAATAAAAAATACACATTTTTGGGATGCATTTCATGAAAAAAATCTACTGTCAAAGGGTTAATTAAATTTTTATAGTAATTATAAATTGTTATGTGTTGCTGTATATGTTTTTGAAATACCTTTCCTCACAAGAAAGGGCAGCCACTCGGGGTTCCCGGTTTTGCATGCACATACTATGCAGCTTAAAATTGAAATATTGCTGCAGCAATGATAACAGTGCAATTCATCGACTGAGACATTTGACTAACATCAATGAATTCACAGCTTTTTTCAGGCACTATGCGGAGAGTCGGGGGCTTTCTGTGGAGGAAATTACCAAGAGCACGAAGAATATCAGGATGTGGCTCTCGCAGAAAACCTGCGAACTGCGACGCAAGAGGCCTGCAAAGTAAACCTATTATTTAAATAAAGTGAGGACTTTTTTTTCATATTCTTATGTTACGTGTTACTGTGGCAGTTTGCATTGCACTGCTTTTTCTGAGCAGCTTGCACGAATGCTGAAATGGGTTACACAAAACTGTACTGTGTATGTATACGACTGTGACCATCGTGCTAAATAATAGTAAAAGCTCCACACCGGACACACTAAAAACACTAGATTGAGCACACTAAAACCACCAGACCGGACACACTAAAAACACTAGATTGAGCACACTAAATCCACCAGACCGGGCACACTAGAAACACTAGATTGAGCACACTAAATCCACCAGACCGGGCACACTAAAAACACACTAGACCGGGCACACTAGACCGGGCACACCAGACCGGGCACTCCGGACCGGACACACCAAAAACACTAAACCCGTGTCTGAATTCACGGTCTAGTGTATACGGGCAAAAACACCAGACACGGGCTGGTGTATTTTTCGACTGGGATACTATACGTGGCTATGCTGTACATGGTTTTGTCTGTGTGAAAACATACATGGCTATGCTATGCTTTACTCTCTCCCCTCCTCCTTTCTTTTCTATTCACTCTCGCATCACTCCCATTCACATCAGTTTTCGCCAACTGCGCGGCGATGTAGCGATTCACAGCGACGCCTCCAGCCTTATCAACACTGCAATCGAACAATGACAGCAACACATCGCGAAAAATATTGCACATCGCAAACTCTTTAACAAGCTAGAAATTGTTACACATGTTTGGCACCTGTATGGATACCATCCATCGACAACATGGCCGGAAGCATCAAATATTCGATAGTCTTCGTAAGCGAATGTACAAGGGATCATGTGAGCTTCTCTCTTGTACCCGGTTATTTATCCATTTCATTCCGATTGGCAGCGCAATTTCATAAGCATAGTTGATGATTTAAATTATTTATTCATTGCGTTCGTATACGTTAGCATAATAGACATTCGGGGAAAAGAAGTAACCGTAATGAGACATTGTCTGTTTGTTCTCGTGAATATCCACAATGTGATAGGACAACTGCTCTTCCATTTTAAACCTGAGCATCAATGGAGGCACTTTTATATAAGGTATGCTTGCCCGTGTTGGCCTCCATCATTCAGTCAAACGCTGTAAAGGGACGGCATACTGCTCTCCGATAGTAGAGTACAAATGGTACTCTCACTCGTTGACCTTTTCTTCTTAACAAGCGGCTTGATAATACGAAAATGAGTAAGCTCTCCCGAAGGATAAGCACGATTTTTAATTAGGGACGGCTTGCTGCTCTCCCGTAGTAGAGTGCATGCACGGTGGTTAAAAAAATTTGTTTTAAACTTCCTTGAGTACATGTAGTTCTCTCAATCGTCAACTACTTTCGCGAACACATTGCTGTTCGATGGGCGTGTGCCTTCTGAAGAAAACGAAACGGGAGCGCAAGTAGTGTTGAAGGAAAAACAAAGAAACAGTAGTAGAGTACGGAGTAGTCTAAATCGTCGACGATCCATACGCATCTCTTTCATGTGGTAAAATGCGTGGTAATACCACCCAAAGGAAAGCACAATGGACATTAGTTACCATTCTTAGAATTATCCATCCCTTCTGATAATTCGCCTTCTTTCAAAGTGCTTCACATGGCTTACCTTTCGTTTCAAGTACATTCTAACTCTACAGCACACTCCTACGCCGTCACACTTTTTTTTGTAAGCGCATTTGTACAGGCAGACGTACAATCACCGAGGAGCTCACACGCACTGTCACGGAGACTGTATGTATGTCACTTAAGGCAAACACTCGCCATGTGTAAAGGACGGCTCGTCGAGGGCGCCGCTTCAGTGCACTTGGCGGGCAGCTATAATCGCGTTGCAGCTGATAGTCAGCGCTCGTGTCGTGTGTTTATTTCTTTTCGTCTTCCTATGTGTGCGCTCTTTGATGAGAAGGCTCTATCAACTCCGCTAAAGTGCTGCGGTATACCCGCATGAAAGCTTACGCTATCCCCGGTCATTTCGCTGGGCAAGCTGGTAACGAGCATTTAGTTTCTTTTCAATGACATGTTTCTAGCACGGTCGTCAAGGGGGCATGGTCAATCGTGAATGTCCGATCGTGAGTGAAGCAATGCCTAAAAAAGGGGCATCCTATTCTACGATACAAGCTTAGAGGCACAACTCTTTCCATTTCTAAAGAGTTTTCTTCTGTTTCCCAACCACTTTCAACTACGCATACGTTTTGTAATAAAAACGCCCAGGTGAAGTGAGAGTGCGGTGTAAAAGTACTGATGATATTTTGCCTCAATGTTAATCGTAATAATGCGACGCGCTACCATCTCGATGTTTATGTGACCGACACGTGCAATAACTGCTGTGCGCAGGTCACGCTGTAAAGTGTGGAAACCTTCCAGATTACTGTAGACAATTGTGATAACATAGTGCGCACAACGAGAATAGTCAAGTTTATTCTTAATCTAACGCGGCCCAGCAACGATAATGCCGGGATCTTCGATTCCGCATATGTAAATACCAACGCGCCTCCCCGCTAATCAGTTTTCAGAAGATCGCTGATTTTTATCGCCACTGTCGTTGCGCTTGATGTGTTACTCTTACTTCTTTTGACGCGGCGCAAGTTAGCGCAATGAACACTTCAACCCATTCCATCTTCAGTTTTCCGTCTCCCTTCCGTGTACTTCAACGTCACGACAACGTGAAAATAGTAACTCGTAATTGTTGGAGTTTTCGTTCCAGAACCAGGATACGATTGTGGGAGGCGACATAGTGGAGGTCTCTGGAAATTTCGACCACGTTGGGTTCTTTAACGTGCACCTGAATCTGAGCACACGGCACTCTAGCATTTTGATTCCATCGAAATGCGGCCGCAGTGGCCGAGATTCAATCCTGTCACATTCGGGACAGCTTTCAAGCACCATAGCTACTAGGTCACCACGACGGGGGATAGTAAAAGTAATAATAGTTACTTGCGATTTACTTGCCAAAGCAACGATGCGATCAGGAGGAACGCCGTACTGGAGCATTCCGGAATGTGTTCGTCCGGTTCGTGCACCTAGTCGTGAACAGGAACGTTATATTTCCATTTAAGGGCATCGAAATGGAGCCGCCATGGCCACGAATCGAACCCGTGGTCTCGAGTTTAACCGCGCGTTCTGCTAATGTCCGTAGCTTGCTAAATAAAGGTGGCCTGCTAGAGATGTTATTCGTGGTGCTTGTTAGCATTACAAATCCTCAGTTTTGTCACTGTGTTTGTTATACTAACTGATACGCGGCTGAAGAATGCTACACAGGATAGCGAAATTGCTTCTTCTCTGCACAGGCTGTTTCGAAAAGACAGTCTGTCAGTCCGGGGGGGGGGGAGATTATTCCTAGCCATTAGAAGATGCCTAATATAATCGTTTAATTTGGATGGTAGTCCGGAACACGTATGCATTTGATACAATCGTATACGTTCTAAAAAGGCACTATCATGGGAGGTGTATTTCCATCTGCCTTGTGATGTCCGAACCCACTTACAGTGAGCTCTTACATAACTCAATGTGAAACGTGTCGGTGATATGTGGTTACCCCGAAATAATTGGACGAAGTTCTCGCGCGGTGGGTGATAATCGCAGGATAGAATGGCTATTGTCTGCAGCGTTCACACATTCTATAGGTCAGATGATCACTCGTGACACTCAGTACGCCTATTGCTTGTCATCTTTATTTATCAATCTATTTGTGCAATCTGTGTTCTTTTGCGGTGCTCAGTGTGCAACAAAAGCGGCACTTTGGGCCACAAAGCGCTTTGCCTACCTGACCTCTGCCAACCACTCCAAATAACAAAAAAACAAAAAAACACGCACACACAGAGTAAAGCTAAGTATTACTCGTAAGCACACGACGTTGCCGTGTTAAGTTTCCTGGAATGCACTCTTGTTGCACTCAGCGTGGCAACAAGGGCAAATGAATTCCGCGCACTCTGTCCGGACGCTGCTTGGTGCAGTCACGTCTCGTTAACATGGACGCTTCTTTTCGCCAGAAAGAGCGTCCACAATGTGAATAATGCATAATAACGGATCAAGGTCCAAAATACGAACATCAAGGAATAATTGTTACTCAGCCCAAAAACAAAAAAAAATTCGGGCGAAGCTTGCACTAAGCCGCGCAAGGGTTGAAACAGCGAAACTGGATGATTCTGAAGACTAATCTGGTTTTGTCTAGGTTGCTTCTAGGTCGTAGCTAGGCTTTAGCTAGGTAATGCTAGGTTGTTTCTACGTCGATTCTCAGCGCAGAGAGGTTCGAGTTAAAACACAGACAGTCACAGACACGACACAGATGTCCAAACTCCAGAGACAGAAGCTCCCGCTGGAACCGAGTTATTAACTGAAACAGCTAATAACGCGACGCCTTGCATTACATATCTGCATGGAGTTTTACTTTTTATTTGTTTGTTTGTTTAAGGACCTTTTTGAATAATTGGCGTGTTTTTATGGTAGGACACCTGCTTTCCACGCGGAAAGCTTAGGTTCAATTGAAGCTTGGAGCCACGTTTTTTACTTTAGCTGTAAAATAAAATCGCGTAGTTATGTAGAGCATGTAAAATATCAGCAATTCAATAACCTTTCCAATTTCGCGCCATGTAGCGCGAATTAGCGACGTCGCTAGCGGTTCCGGTTGTTACGTCATATTTCATTTTTTTTATTTTTTGCCTGCTGTTAGTTGTCCTCACGATACGTAGATGGCGACTGTGGCAAGAAGCCGCCAACTAATTGAAAAACAGACTTCTATGGAACTTTCGCTACCAATTTACATATACTTTGTCTGAGGCGCGACGACGCGGAAAGAGACGCCACGCAGCTGTGCTGAACGCAGCAGTAGAAAAGCGGATCAGTTTGCTTTGGATGGGCACGAATGTTCTAAACAAGCCGTTAACCCGTGATTGAGTGCTTTGGCCCCCCGTTGAACCCTGGTTGAGTTATGAATTTGCCAGCAAGAACGCTTCAGGACATTTGAATGCTCCTCCGTGCCTAACTGTAGCTTCAACTACCCTAGGGAGCCTACATGCCGTCTGTTCTAGTTTCCGTAAGATCCGGCTCAAAGGGACGCATGGACGAAAACCGTCTCAAGGGAGCTTCGTGCCAACAAAACACAGGGGTACGTAATTTGCTCTGTGAAGATATGTCGCGCGTGTACTTGTGGACGTGTATTCGATGTTTAGTCTATCGGCCGTCTATTTAGACGCTGGTACCGTTTTCTGAAAACGGTGATGGCTTCGTGTCGACCAGGAGGTTTGCCTCCGAGTGTCAGTTTTGCGAGGGACGCTCCACGGAGAAGAAATTGCGATTGTCGGCGCTTGTGATGAGAATCGGCCCGAAGCGTTAGCACATTTTCTCAAGTATAAAAAGCTGCCGAATACTAAATAAATAAAATTCCCGAAATTAAATGAAGAGGTAATACCATTCTGCGTGATTTCATGACTGCACAGTTCTTTGAAAGGTGGCTTTTAGTGCACTTTTGCCACGGATGTATGCACACTTTTTCTATGGATGTATGCAACCTACGAGCTTTTTTAGGTTATATAGCGTAGTGCTGTCGTACATGTCAAAACAATAGGTGCGTAATTGGCGTTTAAGGAGGGCTGCAACGCAATATTTTACTTGAAAATGCTTTGTTTGTAAGCATGACTCAGTTTTCGCAGAAAGTATTCGCACAATTTACTGAGTGAACCAGTTGCCAAAAACCATCTCCGACTTCCGCCAATGGAAATGTTGGCCGGCTGCAGTTTCTCGAATAATTCTTGATTTATTCTCTTTCACCTTGCTCTGACACCCTTGTTTTTTCTGGATATCAGCGAACTCGACGAACTGATAAATTTGTTCCCCTTTGTTTTCTGTCATTACATTACACCTGGGCTGTTTTCTTTTCAGGTATGTGACAAGCCCAGGGAGTCCGATCGAGGAGACCATGAAGCTGAAAAGGGTGAAGCCTGGCACCATACCAGGCGTTTTACCAGACTGCCCGGCGTATATCCCTCGTCGAGAGACAGCTGCCCGTGAAGGCCCAAGGGAATGGTGGTCACGCCCAGAAGCTGAGACACAAAAAAAGTGTCAGTTTCGCCGCAAGCGCGAAGCAATGAATGCGATAGCAAGAAGTTAGAATAGAAGCTGAAGCACAAAGAACGACGCCCGAAAAGAAAGCACAGGCATGGACAGGGAAAGCGTGAACTAACAACTGTCGCAGTTGTTACGTCTTTGTGCTTGAGCAACGCGGTGCAAGTGTCGACAATTCTCCAGTTTGAGAATTGGGGCCCCAGAAAGCTTGGGGACCAAGGATCTTGCGAGCCGCCAGGGCGCATGCGCAGAACCCAAGCCACTCTTGGGCTCTTGTGTTCGTGTTGGCCCAAGAGCCAAAAATCGAAACCTAGCGTGAGTCCCCAAGACGTCTTGGGTTACCGCGAGACTATGCACCACACCGCGCGGCCCACGACGCTGTATGGCCCGTGTCTCGCATGTTTTTCATTTCACCACGTGTGGCGCACTGTGCGTTTGCGCCAACGGCGCTTGCGTTTGACCCAGTTCTCAGGCTCTGCTTATCCTCCGAACGCAAGAGCCAACGTTTTTAGAACAATACAGTTTCGCAGCTCCGCTCGCGTGCCGGCACACGCGGCCGACGCGTGAACTTACGGCGCTGTTGTTCCATTTTGCTTCACTTGCCGTGGCCCCCGGGATCGGTTACGGCAACGCCCCGTTGCTCTCAATGGCGCGTTGCCGAAGCTAATCGCGGAGGCGACGCACCTGCCGCAGCGATCTCAGACGCGCGAGCAGCCCGCGCTTGCGACGCGTTGCGCGTATCTCTGTGCTCGCTTTCTCCGTACTCCGTGCGTGATTGTTTGGGAACGGTGATCGCTTGGGAAGCAGTTCTTTCTATTTAGCGCGTGTGAAAGGGACAAAGCTGAAGAATGGCATCTTGATACGCGTGTTCCACGAGCGGCTTGGAAACGAACACCGGTAATCACTTCTCCGTATCAGGGCAGGGACTTGCAAGAAATATCTTCTGAACGCCAATCAAATCAGAATCATGAAGACTAACTTCGCTACAAGTCGCCTAACCGAGCTCAGGGATTACAAATCAGGTACCTTGATCAACCATAGTTTGGGTTGTACGCCTTTCCCAAGACATTGGAATTAATTCGCGCGAAAATTAACAACGGTCCTCTGTTTTACGACTTTCTTAGGATGAGCAAGTGTCATTTTCAAGTGACTTCCTTGTCACTTGCTTTTGAAGTGACAAGCAAGTGACTTGCTTAGCTTAAGTCAGTGTCATTTTCTCATCCGTGGAAAAAATGCGACCGCCGAAGTCATGATCGATCCCGCAACCTTCTGGTCGGCAGCCGAGCACCGTAACCACTATGCCACAGTGGCGGCTAAACACAGGTTGACTGCAATGGAATGTTCGTGTTGAGGACAGCTAGACGTGTGATAATGTACCATTATTATCGGTCAGGTTCAGGGGCGTAGCCAGGGGGGGGGGCTGAACCCCCCCCCCCCGAAATTTTTCAATTTTGCTTGGGTATATATACACGCGCACATACAAACGCACGCACGAACATACATAAAGTATGTCTGAACCCCCCCCCCCCGAAAAAAATTTTTGGCTACGCCTCTGGTCACGTTTGATCATCTTTTCATTTTTATGGAGCATATGCTTGTGAAATGATCACTTTTTGAAACAGCCGAGGACATTGAAAAAGTTTAAATCTCACCATCTCGGCTGTCAGGGCCGTCGAAAGCTGCAGCGACGATAGGTCGCATGGGTGTTGCAGCAGACGACGCATGAGGCATGATGCAAGATGGAACTGCAGCGCCGCTAGTTCTTGCGTCGGCCGCCGCGTCCACTTCGGAGAGCAAGCGTCTATGGGGAGCTGCGAAACTGAACTGGTTCTAGAAACGTTGGCAAGAGCAGCCTACCCAACGCACCTTGGTGACCCTGTGTCCTGGCTTTCTTCGAAGCATTGCGTCGCGCATTGCGAGGGCATTAAACGTAGTTTTATGCCCTCGTCAATGCGCCTACAAATCGCCAAATGGGCTCATTTTCGTCGTGACACCTGCCCAACAAAATGCGTTGAGACGACTCCTGCCATTACATGGCATTTATGTAGTGTTTTTTTTTTTCCCGAAGCAATAGCAAGTAACATCGTGACTTTGTGGTAGGACACCTGCTTGCCGCGCAAACGGCCCAGGTTCGATCCTCAATGGGACCCAAGGTTTTCATTGTTTATTGTATTTGCACCTTTCTCTATTTTTCGGCCACGGACGATTTTTCGCTCATAAGCGACGCGTCACCGACACCGTCGGCGGAATATCTGCGAAACGAGCTCTCTAACGCTACCTCGTTAGAAAGCCTAGGTGGAGAATCAGAGGGCCAGAAAGGTGCGTAGGCGTAAACCGAATAACGTGGAGCCGCGGACACGTTCGCCGAAGAGAGTGCGCATGCGCCACTCCGAAGCGATAGCCGTGGCATGGTGCGCGCGCCGGACTCTAGAGTAAGGATTTGGCTGCTGTCGTTGGCTGCGCGTACCCAGCGTATCCGACCTCGGCGCGCGCGACCTGATGCGCCGAACACACGGGACTATATCTAGGCCTCCCCACGGTGGCGTTTCGCTGTTGCGTCGCTGGTTCGGTTTCGCTGGTTGCGTCGCTGGATCACGGGCAAGCAAGCACTGAAGTTCCAAACGCACAGCCTCTTCGGCTTACGTGCATCAAGCGGAGGACCTGCATGACGCCAACACGAGACATACGACGACGACCGGACGGTTCCTTAAAGTGCTTTATAGATGCCGCGTACTTAGGCAGTGCCTCCGTGATGGGCCCACCTTTAACCAAGCGGCGATGTCGTGTGATCACTTCACGTAATGTGACGTCACAGTGGCGTTACGTTAATGCCCCAATGATTGCCGCCATTGGAATCATGATGTCTTCATAGGGTGACGTAATGGCAGGATGATTTCTTGCATCACTCGCGTGGGCGCTGTCGTCAACGCGTCTAACTTCTCGCGTTTAATGAGACATCTGAGGCTTTCGACACAATAAACGAGCGGCGACGGCATTGCCGCATCAGCCACTGTTAAGCCGCTTCCCCGCCAATTAATCGACAACGCTTAATTGATCCAGTCGAATAAATGAAACGTGAACACTGATGACGAATACTCTTTTTGCAAGACACTTTTCGTTGGTTAATCGTTACACATACTGCCATCCCTAGACTAGAATACGCGGTATGAAGTCATCGACTTGTTCTTAAGTGACCCGTCGGAGTACGAGAGACAAGGGTGACTCAGACGCTCGGGCTGATCGCAAATTAGGCAGATGGCACTACCCTTCTTCCCGAACAAATTGCTTGATTTGTTCGAGGAACGACAAATGAGAAGAAACAGCGCAGAAACAGTCGGTAAAAAAAATCCCGCTATCTGGCACGAACGCTCAGCGCGTTGTCTGTGCAACTCTTTCTAGCTCTGGCAAAGAATGACGACATTGTTAACCGTCTAAAGGATCTTTGCCAAGAACTATTGAATAGGATCAACCTCTATTCTTTTCCTGACGTTCATCTTTGTCTTCGGTCATGGAGGGACTAATGTGGCGACAAATGTAAGCTACATCTTCAGTGTAGCTGGTGTAGTTTCCGCCCTTTTTGTGAGCGCTATTACGTTGCTGTTGCTCGGCCCGAAGCTAGCGCCCGGCAGGGGGACCGAATATTTCTTGAAATTTACGTCGAAACGCTGTCCAGGTATTAAAGTCAGATTAACCGTTTGGAAACCAAACACTGGCTACTCCTGAAAGGTAGAAGTTGACGTTACTGAGCTTACCGGGGTCATTCTATTTGTTAATAAAACTCTCTTTGTCATCCGTAAATAGCCAATCCTTCTCGTCATGATCACGAGGAGTGGCTCAGTACCGCTAGAACTCGTTACTTGAGCAGACGACTCCATGCGATGGCTGGAAGGATTGCTCTTGCCAGCCTCCTCAGGCATGGTAGATACAGTGGTGGCGGGTGTCTGTCCCTTGGACATCGAGATTTCAAGTACACCCAGCAGATACTCAAAACGTCGGGAGGCATTCCGCATTATCGTAGCTTCAAAAGGTAGATCTGAGCAGTGAGACGTAACACCTCGCTTACAACGTTGGTGCGAGGTTTTAAAGGCGAAGCATTTCTTTGCGAACGTTTAGCACTTTCAGTGTTTCTATCTATCTATCTATCTATCTATCTATCTATCTATCTATCTATCTATCTATCTATCTATCTATCTATCTATCTATCTATCTATCTATCTATCTATCTATCTATCTATCTATCTATCTATCTATCTATCTATCTAGCCGCCACCGTCAGGGTGCTACCATGATCACCTCCGTAACATGGTGTAGACCAAAATTGGTATGGGAGGGTAACAGGATTTCACGGATTCCTGACATGAATAACGTGAAAATCATGTCGAGTACGGGGACAAACCCTTTTCTCCAGACACGTGTGGCACATACCTGTTTACCACGGGCCGCGGTGGACGGTCATGCGCCACAGGTGATTGACAGTTTATATCTACCCAGGAGCGGCGAGAACAGACATTGGTAATTTGAATGCGAGATCGTTAAGAAAAATCGACATCGGCAGCGTTGGCCCCACGAATGGAAAGAATAAAAATTAGGATCCCAGCAGGAATCGAACCCAAGCTTAATGCGTGGCCGTCAGATATTCTAGCACAGAGCCACGCCTGGTCTACGAAGTGCTTTGTAAAAATACCCAATGCAGGCGTATTGTCGGTGCAACTTCAGTTGGGGTTGTAGTACTGGCTATGTAAATTTACACGAAATCAACGAACTCTACATATGTACTCCCACGATACAGGCTTCATATCAGATTAACGTCAGTGGTTCTAGTGTTGGCTTCGCTTTTATAGCAGTCTAATAAACACTACATTTGTATTCCTATGATTCAGCAAGCTATATTGAAGCATTGCGAGATCCCGGAGGAATACATTAACAAAAGTTACGTGTGGTATTCACATGATTGCACCATAAAGTGCACTTTGTTTCGATAATACTGACGTATGTACTCCAACGTCAGGGCTGACGTTACGTCGCACCATAAGTTAACATTTACACGCCAGCTTTGTCGACGTGCCTTGTGAGACGACGATGTGCACACAGCTACCACACTTACAAAAACACGTCGATTCACCTCGTAACGCTCGGCTCAAAGTCATAAAATACAGCATAGAAGTACTCACTGGCTGCTTCGTGTGAAACGGATTCCCACAACGCGCGGGATCTGCCGAATTTTTCAACGAAGCTTTTATAATTAACTGGTTTCGGTGGCGGCGTCGCACGCGAACTTCACGATGTACGCGATAAGCCTCGAGCGTACACAAATGCGGCCCTCCAAGGTGTGCCTGTCACATGCGTTTTAGAAGCGTCGTTAGGCAATATTTGATTCTCTCTCCATGGCGGGCTTGTCGGCGTTCAGCCGTTTCCGATATGCCAATCTAATCATTTCTCGACGTGGCTCGTTAGTTACGTTGCTACTATTCATGGCTGCCTGGATATGAACGCCTGACCGTCGTTGTTGCCTGTATGAAAAAAATGTTGCGCTGCTAAGCACTTGCACGAGGGTTCCATTCCTTGCCTGGAGGAAAGAAGCAGTCTGGAGGGAGCACTGCGCAGTGATAAATAAATAAATAAATAAATAAATAAATAAATAAATAAATAGGAGTAGTACGTCTGGCGCGCAGACGCCAAGCTTCGCTTGTCCCCATTTTACCGAGAGTGGAAGAGCTCCTGAATTTTCCCGCTAACACGTCATCCCCATCTAGCATAGTCGAAGCTGCATACCCACGGATCCTTCAGTTCTAGTATAATTCATTCATTCATTCATTCATTCACTCCATTCAATGCATTGGCTATCTGTGATATTTTCGATGGGACCTGGCCGTTGCTTGGTGACTAATTCGCAGCAGACCATTAAACGTCAAAATTTCAGGCATTATGTGTGCATTGCAATGGCTTGGGTAAAACATGAAATGGAAACGTAATTTCTTTTTCGCAGTTTTCTTTATTCTATAGGTTACGAACAAAGCGATTGAGGTAGGCAGCCGAATCCTGCAACAAAGCCAGATCTCCTTCGGAGGCCTTTCACGATGACTTAAGCTAGATGTGCCTTTCAAGCTTCGCTCCGTCTAGAAGTCCATTGTTTCAGACACGAGTGTGTGATGTACACACTGTCGGGAACAGCTGTAGCTGCTCTGTCATAGTCGTCTGCATGGTACCTGGTGTCGCCAGAAAGCCGTGGCAGGAAAGCAGAACCTAAATTACGCAATCTTCGAGACTGCGCGCGCGTCGGTATTCGGAAAGCGAGCGTTCGAATGTCAAATGTCCGGAGGCGATTGTTAAGATGGCGCGCAACCCCCTGGCAACGCCAAAGCCAGAACGACTGGCTGCGGATAGAGCTTGGCGATCTGCAGGGAGCCAGTGTTGTGGCTTGATGATGGCCGAGTAATGTTTGTCGTGCACAGACCTTTCTGTGATGACTGAGCGAGAAAGCTGTCCGTCCGTGTGTACCTCTGTGAAGTAAGTGGATCAGAAAAAAATATGCACAAGAAGTTTTCTTGCCGGTGCTGGATTTAGAACCGTAGTTCCAAGGCCCGGGTCTTCATGGGACACAGAAGAGAGACAAAAGTTTTTTCGTATTAGCAAGTTACTCTTTCACAATTCCAAAGTTCCCACGCTTGCCGCCAGAAGACACTAAGTAAGGGTGAAAACGCGCAATGAGGAAAGGCGGCTCGCAGCGACACTTTCACATTCCCGGACCAAGCGTCGTGATGTCACAGATTTTATCGGGCATGTACTCGGTCTTACGTAGTCCCTGAACAGCATAAGCTAACTACATTGTCCTCAGAGGAGGCCATAGACTTAAAATAGCAAGTTTCAGGAAATGTCGTTGAGCCAATGTCACCGGAATACGAAAAATACACTTTTAAATTCGTGACCTCACGTGCGGCGGTTTCGGCGCGATATTCATTTTTGACCTTGATTACCTCCTCTATTATTAAGCTTATGATGTTGAAATCAACGACATTAGAGTTATCAGAGTACAATTTATCAATCTAAATCGGTTCATTGTCGCACTTTCGTGTCCCTTAAACTACTGGGCTACGTGCCTATTAGTGTACAATGTGAATATGCATATTGGAATCTTATGAACGCGTTTCACGGACGATAAAATATCCATTAAAAAGAGAACATTTGCTTTGAAGGCTCTGTGGAAATTTTCCATGACGGAGAAATAAGAGCCCTCGGTAGGACTGCGTGTAGAATTGACATCGAGTGTTAAGGAGTACAGTGAACTGGGCAAGTTGGCACTTGTAGGAATGGCGCTGTAACATAATGATCGACTATTGCTCATATCAGAAATGAACACGGATTCTGGCGAAGAGAAGACGAACCGCCCAGTTGCGCATGCGGCAAACTGCACTACTCACTGCAGTAAGCGAAACGCTTGTCTAAGTTCCCTAAGCACACGGTCCCTAAGTATGCATTGGTCTAAGACGACTGGAAGGCGAAAGCCATCGCCGTTTTCTTCTCAGTAGATTGTATTCGTCCCACCTTAAATCGTTCCGCACCCAATATGGTTTCGCACTGCCTCCAGCATCAGAGTCCATGCAAGCTTTCCGCACCTCCCCTGGTTTTGCAATTGCCTCCGTGATCAGCTCACATTTGCCCAAGCGACGATGTGATGTGATGACGTCATCACATGACGTAGCCATGTCATGCCACAAATTTTGTCAATCGTTGACGAAAAGATCACGTCATGTGGTGATGCCGTTATGTGATGAGATATTTTGCATCACTCATGTTGACAACGACGCTGCGGGACGACGGTCGACGCTGATGGTCAATTTTCATGTTTGATGGGGCATTCGAGGCCTCCACCTTAAAATTGCTGAGTAAAGTTATCGGGTGCCACAGATTCATTTCTCTGTGCTTTTACGTCATTCAACTAGCGGCTCGAAGGACACACGGTTGAAGACATTCACCATTCTCGCAAATTTAAAGAGCAATATCCGAAGAGATGGAGCTTCCAAATGTAGGGTTTACACGGCGAAATTCTTCTTTGGCAAAAACTTGTGTTGATGATTCTGGGTGCAGAATTACGGCTACGACTATTACGGCTTTCGTTTCTGCCTAAGTTAATAACGGGAAAGTCTTAGATGTCTCATCAACCACGCAAATTGACCGTCGGCGTCGCGCGGCGTTGGCGAAGAGTCATCGTGTGATGAAGTCACCATGTAACGTCGATATGGAGTTACTGGTCACCAATGTTTGTGACACCATCGTGATGTCACTATGGCGTCACATGCTGGACAAGTTAAATGCCGATTGAGTCGACTGAAGTTTCTCTTCAGGGAATCAAAAGTTATCCTATCTGTGCATTCCCTCAGGCCTTCTTGGCTTTCCTCCGACCGGTCGCATTGCTCCGTGGGCTTTTGGAATTTGGGTTTGCCGAAAGGCAAATGATCTCGACAAACTTTATCATTCCGCAAGGTGACTGTTATAATTAGAAAGCGCCCGACAATGCTGCATTGTGTATCCCTGGGGAGAGTTACATAAGAAAACGCAATGAAAATATGAATACGTTTATGTGAGCGATGTTCAAACGAGCGTGAAGCCTGGTTGATTTCTTTTCAACTCTTCGAATTGTGCTAAACTTTTGCGGGCGAATCTTTTACAGTGGCAGTAGTAACAACTGACGCACTTGTTTCTCTTCAAAGCATTTTCTTTTGAGCACTTCCAGGTTTCTGGAAATTCACAAAATGACTTCAAGAAAATTAAATGCAATACGAAATCGACGGTAGTGGTTTAAATCAAAAGTTATATTCGATACATATGACAACGGAGCATAAGTATGCTTAACATAATTGCTAACTAACTGTCCGGATAATTATTGAAAAATTAATTTATTGCACTCAAAGAGCAGACGCTTTTCTTGTAAGCCGCAGGGGACGTTGCGGCGCCTGGAGGAGCAGTTCTCAACCTACCGCTTCTCTCTACTTAGCCTCTGAGATCCTCTCCTGCGGCGCCGCGAAAACCAAAGTTAACTAGAGGATGAACATACCAGGGCACACGAACTCCGAGGTTCGATTGCCACGACCAAACACCAATGTAAATTATTAGGGTGGCTTAAAATGTTTTAGAATCCTCAAGCAGATTGATATAAGGTGAGCGCGGGCGTCTTCAATACCGGAAGACGAGCATAGATTTCTTATTGGCCTTTAGAGAAGATAGACAGTTGGAGCGCAAATTTTAGCGTTCTCTTTAATCTTTAAATAAAAGACATGCGTCGGGACTGAAATCTTGAACAGAACGCATTCCGGTTCATTATTTGGAGCGTTTCTAACTTCAATCTCGAAAACAGGCACAGGGTCGACGTAGACACAAGGGTGGCTCTGACCAATTGGAAGTGAGAGCCATTGGGTTCAGACCTTGGCTCCATTGAGAACTCCCTCCCCGGAAGACGTTGAGACTTACGGATGTCTGTGTATGTATTGCCCTAAAAACTGAGATGACGACCAACGCAGCAGATGCCGCAAAAGACGAAGCTGGTCTATGAAAACAACGTCCCTTCCCGCTGATATCCGATATTTCACTTGGTTAAGCGAACGGCAGGCGTTGCTTACGGCCGACCGCCTTGTGACGCGGGGTGTGGCACCCTCCGCCTCAAGTGGGCAATGCGGCCATTAGAAAACACTGAATCATGTTCATCACGAATGTCCTGTGGTACGCCCTTCCTGGCGTTTGGTGACCAGCATGTTTCATGTTAGTATGCAATGGCAGTCGCGCCATAGAGGCATTTTTTTAGCTGAAAATGTGTATTGTGTGTTTTTGTATTGTGGAAGCGGAGGGGACTGGAGCACCTGCGGGGATGCCCGCAGAGGGCCATGTTTCCTCTGCTATATCGCTTAAGAACATTGACGCTAACACATCTGAACGAAGAACTAGTCATTTTGGGGGAGGAAGCTTTCCTCCGGCGCATGTCAACACGATTTATTCTTCTTAGAAGGGATAAAGTGACCATGCCTTCCCTTCCTTACTGAGACGGTGGGGCAGTGTTTGTCCTTTTACTGAAGCTTGCAAATATCATGTTGTATGCAAAATCTTTGTCCTTTCCATGAAATGTACGTACATCTGGACGTGGATGTCACTGCGCAAACTTGAAATTTTGTTTGCAGGTACAAACACTCCCCATTGTACATATGCATGTATATCATTGTATGTTATGAATGCCTTGAGTACGCAATTGTATCAAGTGAATAATTCTTTTGTAATGTAGAGCACTTCCGGAAAACAATTTTCTTAAACGAGACTTACTCAGCAGGCGAAATTGACATACAACTAATCCGTCGGAAAATCTCGTTAACGGAAGGGAGGCGTACTGCTATTCTCGTGACATATAATACACATGTAATAACACCTTTTGATTATTGGAACAAATTAAAGTTTACAGTTATCATAAAGGGTATCAAGGTGCATTAAATTTTTTTATTGAATATAACGCCCTGAAAAGTGAACTTCAGAATAATCGAATGTGAATTGCCAATTAACCAAACACGAGAAGATAGGCTTTCGCCTGCACTCTCCTTAGTGTTAGCTGGGACTGTCGGTTTTACTCTTCGTTTGGGTTGCATGTAGAAAAGATGGTTACACGCTCTTGAGCTAATTACCCTGAGAACGCGCAAAAGCAAAGAAACACTATGTTCTGAGTGTGCGTGTCAAGGAAATCGTGAGCCACGACAACGTGCATGAGTGACCCGTATTAAACAATAAAGCAATATCCAATGCCCCCCCCCCCCCCTTGCCCCATAGGAACTCAACTGTCGTGGGCGGCCCCCGACCCTTACCGTGTGAGAACTCACAGGGTCTCTTATGCATTCACATAAGACGACTCGAAAACATCTCATTCTTCTTTTTTTAAATGCGAAGCATTCCTTAGCGAACCCAAGCACTTTGAGCGGATCTATCTATCTATCTATCTATCTATCTATCTATCTATCTATCTATCTATCTATCTATCTATCTATCTATCTATCTATCTATCTATCTATCTACGTCTGGGTGCTCTCATGATCGCCTCCTTAAACTTGGTGTACACCGAAATTGGCATGGGAGGGTAAGAGACACGGGCGTAGCCAAGGAGGGGGGTTGGGTGTGCAAACCCCGCCCCCCCCCTAATTTTCAATTGTCCTTGCGTGTATATGTGCGTGTATATATATATATATATATATATATATATATATATATATATATATATATATATATATATATATATATATATATATATATAAGATACGCACGCACCAACATGCATCAAGTTTGGTGTAACCCACCCCACCCTGCCCCGGCCGACACAAATTGAAATATGAATAAAGTGAAAATCCTCTCGTATCCGTCGTCAAACACTTGAATCCAGGCAAGCGCCGCGGTGTGCGGTTACACGCCACAGGTGATTGACAGTTTATATCTTTCCAGGAGTGGCGAGAACAGACATGGGTAATTTAAATTGAAATTAGGACCAGCAGGAATCGAACCTAAGCACTCAGCATGGAACTCAGGTATTCTACCACAGAGCGACGCAAGGTATAGAAACTGCTTTGAAAAAACACTTTATGCAGGCGTAATGTCGGTGCAACGTCAATTGTGGTTGCGGTGCTGGCTATCTAATTTTACAAGAAAGTAATAAGCACTACATGTGTATTCGTACGATACAGGCGTCATGTCAGGTTAACTTCTGAGGTTCCATTGTTCGTCCCATTTTTATAGCAGTGTAATAAACATTACATATGTAGTCCTATGACTCAGGAAGCTATATTCATTCGTTGCTCGACCCGTAGAAATACGCTAACGAGCGTTACGTATGGCATTCAAATCATCGTACCGTAAAGTCCCATCGTCTCGATAATGCCGACGTATGTGCTCTAACGTGAGTGCTGACGTTACGTCTCACCATGACCTACCCTTTAAACGCCAGTGTTGTCGACGTGCCTGTTTAACCCACGACGTGCACACAACTACTACAGTTACAAGACCACGTCGATGCACATCGTAAGGCTTGGGTAAAAGCAAAAAAAAAATGCAGCGCGAAAGTACTCGCTGGTTGATTCACATAAAACCAATTCCCACAAGGCGTGGGACCTGCCGAATTTTTTATTCGACGTATTCATCTTCCCCCGCCCTCCTACAAAATCTCTCTGCATTGCATACATGCGACATCGAAGCGTAAGTTGAATGAAATTAAGGTCAAATGAGTGTAAGGATAACAATTAGGAAATAATTTAATGATTCATTGAAAGAGCAGACGCTTTTCTTGTAAGCCAGCTGGGATTGTTGCGGTAGAGCAGCTCCCCCCAACGCGCATTTATTATACGTCGCCTCTGAGAACCGTTTCGAGAGGAGTGACGAAACACGAAGTTAGCCCAAGAAACGGAACAGGGCACACGAAAGCCGAATTCAACTACGAGTTATATGGGAAAAGTATTACGCTCGCCTACAATATTAGACGCATTTAGTTGGGCGTACGCAGAAGTGGCGTACGCTGTGCACAATACGTTGCGTACGCTGCCAGCGAAGCGTGCAATGACACTTTTAGTTTAACGTACCGTGATGCGTTTCACTCAACTAGATAAGTCCTATGAGATATAAGTGTTTTGGCATGCTTAACAGTGCCACCGACGTCAGAAATACGCTAGGTCCCAGTAATAACGTGGCCTCTGCGATGTGCACGCAAGACCTCCCGATGGCCTGGGTAACGGCCACCATCATACAAGTCTGACCGCGGCGTTTGTTGTGTGCATTTTAGCGTCGTTCCTGGGTGTATTGGTTGCGCGTTGACCTTTGCCGTGTACGTTGAACATTACTAAATGTGCAGAGCTTTGAACTGGGTGCACTATGTATGAATGGCGTTTGATGGAGCGTGGCCTTGCTCGATCGAACACAACGTTCTATTCAGCGAGGCTGTGGATGAGGCTTGGCATACACTGCAGTAAGTGGTCGCATCCCAGGTATTCTTGATTTTCCGATCTACTAGCAGCCCTTTCAAGAAGCGAAAGCTCGCACAACGCTCAACGCGCGTTATGTTGCAGCATGAATGAAAGTACGCGCCAAGCTTACTCTTTCTGTTTCCTTTTTATTCTACAGGGTCATTCGTCGAGAGGCCTGACAGAAAGAGATTAACGCGTTCCCGCGCACAACCTGTCGAATGCCGTTGCTTGGGGATTTTTGTGAGACGGCAGGCTTTGTCTTCCCATTCGTCAGGACGCCGGAACACGCCGCTTGATGGCACCTCGTCTGGCATGGAAACATGGCCTTTCAATGTGGAGTACATACGACTTGCACGGCCGTTACATAAAAAAACAGGTGCGGCCTACTTCGTCGCGTCAACGTGAATGGGCGAGCGCGTCTCGGCTGAGTTGACAGTTGCGGCCGCTGTTTTTGGTGAGGACGTCACTGCTCCGGTACGCGAGGCAGACGCCGGTTCGTGCTACAATATGGTCGCCTCATGATATGCGTGTTCGTGTGTATTTTTGTGTGGTCGTGTGTGTGAGCGGCTTGCATCATGTTTCCTGTGCTTAAGTACGGTTTTTTGGTGTGCGCGTGTGTGGCAGACGGTTTTTTGTAGCGGCGTGATGCCGCGAAGCTGTTTGTGCCGCTATGCGACTCGAACCCGAATTCGCAATGCCCACGAACTATAGGTGGCGCGCCGTGCTTTTCAAGATGGCGCCAGGAGGAGGGTTAACCCGTTTGTTAACATAGGAACAGGTAGGACGTGCGGACGTACGGACCGTGCCACTTTCACCGGACGAAGTCACGAGCTGCGCTGAAGTGGATATGAGACTAAAATACTTTCCCAAACCATGGAAAGTGCTAAGTACTCGCCACCTAATTATTTGCTGCGAAGTGAAAGGTTATACTTCAGCTCCGTTATCGTGCATAACGATGCTTTGCGAAATCCTGTGCGTGCTACATAAACCTGTATGAACTAGAATTAACGTATATGAGCTGAACGGCACTCCGAGGTAGTGCGTACCGAGCCTGCCTGACGGATTTGCCGCAGTAGTAGGCCGCCAGCGAGTAGCGCCATCGCTGCTGCGCGTGATGATGGCTTGAAAACATAAAAGTGTTCTGTGATAACACCCCGTCGTCATTACTTGCGCAGTCGGAAACGCGGAGTTACGTCTTCAACGGAACACAAGCATTTAACATGCCATTCAGTAGCGCTTGTGTCACAGCCATGCTAAGACTCTAGCCGTGTATACTTCACTCGCATGTTGCAGGTTCGATCAGCACGATCGAAACATGAATATCAAAAAGAACGCACACGTATGCTTTTCGCAACGTCGAAGAAGTTCGCCGAGAGGCGTGGATTGTGGCCGTGACTGCTCGTTCCATCGCTCTAAACATTTCGCTTCGCTGGTCGAGCTCGAGCGTGTTGGCGACATGCGGCGCTCCATAATATCCACAATAATTGTGATACATGCAATGCACAAGAGGAACAATGCTTTTATTTTGATCTCGCTCAAGGATATTATACATTAAATACAATCAAAGTGACTTACGAGCGTGAAAGAACATTAATGCACGAGGGGACGTGAAGTGCAACTCGCTCCTCTTGAGTTAGCAGCTGGTGGTTCATCGTCGCTGTCACTTTCGGTGCTTTCACAGTCTTCTACGTCCAGTGAAGAATCCTCGTCGTCAAGATGGTTTCTTTCAACATCACTGCTGAAAGCTATCTGAAGAATTTTCTCCGCCGAACGACTTCGACCACTCCGCGTCACCACGTTTACAATTAGAGAGACGTCTGGGCGCGGAGAACGTTTTGCTCTCAGACCGGTCAACAAGCAAATTGCTTGCAGTGTGCTGCCACCTATCAACAAACGTACAAAAACAAGCGGCGCAGCGGTGGCTATGAAACCCAACACACTGGCGAAGGACGGCGTGGATGGAAAGCGTTCGCTCCATGAAAGGCGTCGAGCAGACGCGTCCTCGAATGATTGAAACGTCGCTCGCACGATTCGTAACAGCGCTTTGCTGACAAAGGATAGAGGCCCTATTTTAATGTATCGCCAACTTGAGATCGCTCAGTTATACAAGAGCACATCGCGAGCCCGCGCGACCTCCCGAGTACAGTGTTACGGGACTTATGCACTACAAGAAACACTGACCAATGCTATATGCAAGTAAAACAGGGTGAGCTTCAACTGAATATGTCGGACGATAACATTTAACTTACCTACGTGGCTACAGAAAGCCTCGCGAAGCTGATAGTATGTGTACACTGTGGGCTAGCATTGAAAGCGCGAGTTGCGACGTATTTTCACGAAAACTTCGCGTCTCGCAAGAACGAATCAGATTTCTCGTGTCACGGAGGGCCCGGTTTGTTCACTGATGCAGGGTACATGCAAAGTCGTAGTGTTCCTTTCTTGCCAACGCATTAACACGGAGGCTAGCACAGCCGAACAAGGGAGCGACTGCATAGTGCCACCATTTTGTCGTCTACTAACCCTCCTCGAGAGGACGCTCCTGAATTCCGCTCGGTGGCGCGACAGTCTATGGGCATTGCGAATAGAGACGCTGCTGTGAAATAGTACGGATTCCCCTGCGATCTACAGTGTCGGGAAGCGTACCTGAAGAGTATTTCTCGCCAAGGACAATCAGGGAAAAGAAGCAAGTGGGAGTCAAGCGACAAGTCGCTGGTATGTTCATGACATTTAATTAATAATGACTACAAAAATAACACGAAGATTAGGCTTATGCTGCCGACTGTAGTACCGACTGTGTTTCGCGGTTGTCCGAACTATGTGCAAAAAAAGAACACGCAGCCCCGGAAACACCGGTAAATGAATGCAGCTAATGACGCAATGGTTTGGGCAGGTGATTATAAAAGCTAAGGAGAAAGCCCAAAAATCACATGTTCCT
This sequence comes from Rhipicephalus sanguineus, assembly GCF_013339695.2. Classification (NCBI taxonomy): domain Eukaryota; kingdom Metazoa; phylum Arthropoda; class Arachnida; order Ixodida; family Ixodidae; genus Rhipicephalus; species Rhipicephalus sanguineus. The sequence goes on from NC_051183.1 coordinate 139,937,561, forward strand.
GGCAACCTGGGAACGAAGAGGTCAAAGCGCTCGTTCCACAGTTGGCCTCAGAATCGTGCACAGAACGTAGCTTTCTAGTAGATAAAGCCTGCCAAACCACAATAGATCTCGCGCATATCTCGGGGCGTTAAGAAAGTCAGAGAAAGCAGCGAACAGACTGAAAAAGAAAGTGGGTCGTCAAGGAGAATAGTTTAAAGAGTTGCGGGCCGTTTGAGATGCATTAGAGTAATGCCTTTTAACTCACGATTATTCCTAATAGAGCACTTCATTTCAGGTCCATCAATGGGGCAGCTTTCATGGGGAGTATTGAGGCACACTCTACAAAAGATTAGCACTCCTAGGGCAAACGGTCCACATATGTGGACTAATTGATACTTTTAATAAAGGCTGAAGTATTCAACCTGTAATGTGCAGCTATAAAACGCGCTATTTACGGCTTGTTTAGAGTCCCTGTCGCACGTAGCAATGCGAGTGTGGAAGCTCTTCTCCGTGAACGGCTGTCCGGAGCAGTGGCGCCAGGGCGGGCGCGAGGAGAACTAGGCCCAAGACGCCGTTGCGGCGCCACACAGCAGGCCCCACCTGCTCTTTTTGTAGCGTTAGCTACAGTGGCCTAGCCGAACAAGTTTCGCGTGGATCATCAAGAGCCGTGCTGCGCTTGCGCGAGGATCAGTGATGTCACGCACAGGAGCATGCAACTCCCGTGCACTCCGCCGCCGCCGGTCTGCGCTTCCCAGAGGAGTGATGTCGTAGCCTTGGCAGACGTATTGGCGCCGGCGCGCGTGCAGCTATTTGCCTTCACTGTGCAGCCGCCGTCTGACACTGCGCTGGAGCCGCTTGATAGCACCTCTGACTGTCGTTTGCCGGTGTGGTATAGCCATGGAGAAGGAGAGCGCAAATGCTGATCAACGGCGCAGAAGAGCGGAGAAGCTTAACTCATTGAATCCCGAAGTTGTTGCCTGGCACAATAAATATACATGTGCTACAGAATACCTATACGGTGTGTGTGTCATTGGAGCAGCAGTAGGCATGATACTCAAGCTAATCCTAGACAATCAGGAAAGCTAAGAATAATCAGCTGAACCTTTCCTAACGCTAGGTTATCATGGCATAGCCGAGCTAAGCCACTGCAACACGTGCGACTTGCATCAGGTTTGCTGTCGCTGTCTGCGTCGAACGCCACTGCAGCCACCATCTGCTCTCGTTTCTGGTTCGTTCGAGGTCTCGCTAGAACGCAACGTTTAAAGTGTTGTGTTACGTACGCAGCGTCTTGGTACGGGCGTACGCACGCCTATGTTACGTACTACGTATGGCCACTGCTCTCCCACAGCAGTGCTGCGTACGTAGGCTCGTTATTTACGCCCAACTAAAAGTGTATGTTTCAAAACCCTTGATATAACGTCAGCGCGCGCGTCTTGAATACTTGGCGAGGATAGATTTCACGTGGGGCTTTCGGCAAGAGAGAAGTTCCAGGCGTATGTATTGGTCTTTTGTTTTCTTTCATATAAAAGGCATGCGCAGCGATTAAAATCGCACTGCGGTTCTCTTTATTGGAGCACTTCTAAATTCAAAGCCCCAACGAATAGGCACAAAATTAAAGGAGCCGCAAGGGCGGCTTTGCCGAATTGGAAGTGAGAGCCATTGTGTAGCAGTGTTAGCTCCGTAAGCACTGCGCTGTGCGCAACGACATCTCTTTTGTACTCTGATTTGTACCTATTCATAAGGCGAAATAGTCATACAAGTCAACGGCAGCAAAATCTCCTTGACACGAAGGGTACCATTGTACGTGACGTCTGATACCCATGGAAGTACGTCGTATTATTAGAAGAAAAAATAGTGTATTCAATCGCAATGACTCAATCGCAATAAATTTATTGCGATTGAGTCACCTTAGGTTCACTAAGTTCAATGAAGGAAACACGCATGCCGTGATTCATTTCGCCTGAATGCCGTGATTCATGCGTGAATCACGGCACTGCGACGAAACACAACGTTAACTCAAGGAATGCACCAGGTCACACGAACGCCCACGTGCGAGTGGAACTACCGGACACCCAAGACAAGGATTAGGGTAGCCTCTAGATTGTTTTAAAACGTACGTGAGATTCTTTTTATCATATAACCAGGTTATTACGGCGCACGCTACAAATTTTCGGGATGCATTGATGTAGACCTACAGATCTTCCGAGGACAGTGGAAAGCACCAACTGGCGCGCTCTACTTGAGTTAGAGGAAATTGCGCAAACGAAATAGGATTCACACGGTCCCTATGTATGCATTTGCCTAAGACGACTGGAAGGCGAAAAACATCGTCTTAATCTTATCAGTCGATTGTATTCGCACCGCCCGAAAACGTTCCGCACTGCCTGCAGGATCAGAGTCAATGCAAGCTTTCTGCACCTCCCCTGGATTTGCAATTGCCTCCGCGATCGGCCCACATTTGCCCAAGCGAAGATGCAATGCGATGACGTCATGATATGAAGTAACTATGTCATGTCACAAATTGTGTCGATCGTTGACGTAATGATGACGTCATGTGGTGATGCCATTAATTGATGATTTTTTGGCATCACTCATGTTGACAACGAGGCTGTGAGACTACGGTCGACTATGATGGTCAATTTTCATGTTTGATCGGGCATTCAAGGCTTCCACCTTAAAAGTACTGAGTAATGTTCTCGGATGACACTGAGTCATTTTTCTGTGTTTATAACTTATTGAACTTGGGGCTCGAAGGAATCATGGCTGAAGACATTGACCATTCTCGCAAATTTATCGGTGTCATTAGAGCAATATCTGAAGACATCGAGCTTCCAAGTGTGGGGTCTTTTCAGCGAAATTCTTTTTTGGCAATAACATGTGATGATGATTCTCGGTGCAGTATCACAGCCACGACTATTATGGCCTTGGTTTCTCTCTACGCTATTAAGGGGAAAGTGATAGATGTCTCATCAACCAGGCAAATTGTTTGTCGGCGTCCAGCGGCGTTGGCGAAAAATTATCATGTGATGAAGTCACCATATAACGTCATTATGGTGTTACTGGTGGCCAAAGTATTGATATCATCGTGATGCCACTATGGCGTCACATAACGTGACGCCACATGATCGCGCCGTCCCCTGGCCTTGTCACTTTGCCGATCAGACGTGGGCCGATCCTGGAGGCAGTGCGAAACCGCGTGTGGTGCAGATAGCTTCATACATTCAATCCCAGGGGCAGTGCAAAACCACGTTGGTTTCGGAAAGCTTTCGGGCGAGATCAATACAATCTAGTGAGAAGAAAAAGTATAAAATGGCTTTCAGATTCCTGTCGTCTTAGGCAAATGCATACCAGACCGTGCGACTTTTTAAGTTTCTCATGCAGCACAATTACGCAAGAGTGTCATCAAGGGATTTGCAAAACGCAAGGTAGAGAAGTACGCTAAAGCAGAAGCGTGTTGTTAATGGCGTTCGGTTGCATCCTTTTAAGAGAAGGCCACCTCGCCGAAGATTGCGGATACTTTTTCTCTTTTTTAAAGCACCCACTCCTCGGCCGTCTGTATCACAACAATTTCACGCAGTCTGTCAAGCATATTTTATTGGGAAGACGACGATTTCTAATTTATGCGCCTGAATGGATACACCAGCATAAGGCCTTTGAAGCATTTATCCCTAAAACTCCGCTGCGCATGCGAACACTACTCCTGTGCTCACGATAACTAGCACTGCTGAAATGTACCCAGGCTATCAGTAGAAATATCTGACTACCACTGCTGGGCAGTATCGAAGATACATGTATCTTAGATACTCTTCGGGTATCTTGTATCTGTATCACGATACGTCTCGCAAAACGAGTATCTGCATCTGTATTTCCGATACATTCAGCAATGTATCGTGTATCTTAAGATACAAGATACTGCTATACAAACACCACCGTTCGAAACAGCAGTAAACATGGGCTGAATTGCGCTTCTTAAGCTGATACTGCTGCCAGTTAGCCATCAGAATAAAACAAAACAACTGCCACTTTCTTTTATCCTTCCGCCAGAGGCCTCCAGCGAGCACAGGCGATTAGGTATACGCGTCCCTATTGGTTGAGCAGAGTCACGTGAAGGCTCTCGAGCCATCTCGACAAAGGCAAGCGCATGAACGTCTACGCGCAGGCGACCTTTTCTTTTTTCGATGTTTTTTTTTCAGTTTTGTCGGTGTGATGACATTTGTTCGTAGCGACGGCACTTTGTTGCGTACTCCGATGAGTGCAACGACTCCGCTCAAATTCTGATGCCGTTATAGTGCCGTTGTCGTAGTTTGTCTCGCGTGGTGCTTTGTTGCAGATTCAAGAATACAATGGGGTTGCTTTGTGTCTCGCTGCTTTCATGCATCAGCGAGTTGAAAGATCTCGTGCATGTAAGCTTCACTTATGTTCGATGAGATTCACTTATATGCAAATGAGATTCTCAGAACCGCCGCACTACCGATGCCGATGCTAGTGATGTATCTTAGTTTTTCCTGCTAAATATTTGAAGAAGTTATTTTAATGATAATTTGGTTGTTAGCACAACTGCTCTCTATCCTATCCTCCGTCTGCAACCCACGCATTACCTGGGAATTTGTATAGGTTTTGCGCGTCTGTTTACTTTCATGTCTTTTGTAACCTGCTCCTAAATTCCTTCTCTGCTTAATCTTATTTCTTGAACTGTCGGCGTCATTGGTACTATTTACATATCTACATTCCGTGTGAGTTTACTGTTATGTCAAGGAGGTGTTGAGGGCAAAAGTAAAATATTCTGAGCGTGCTAAGAGTATACCGTAACAAAAATTCTGCTTACGTTTTAGTAGAATAGCGAAATTGAGTTTGCATTATAAAAATCGAAATTATAAGCAAAAGTCTTAAAGATGTTAGGAAGGGGGTATGAGAAACGTAATACCAACTACTCCGTTTTTCTCATAAGCGTCCCCACGAGCCCTATTATGCTATTTTTCATAGGCGCTGAGTTTTCTATTGTATAACCTTAACATCTAAGTTGACGATAGATCATGCTATATTGTCATAGCTGTTAGGAGTGCCGCCTGTAACGCGTTTATAGAGGGTGTTTCACGTAACTGGAACCAATTATTCACAAATAAGTGGTTAACCTCAATTTAAAAAAAAGCGACATGGTTTGCTGTCATATGAATCTCGTTACGGTCTTTGTATATATCGCTTAATTTGTCAATTAGTTAAGAAAAGATTAATGATGTAACATTTCTGATATTCAATTTAGGGCCAAATGCGTTTCGTTACGTTGTAGAAGGCATTAAAAAAAGACCAATTCAGTTTTTTTGTGGAAACGTACATGCTGCGTAGTGATATCCTCCGGCGTTTAATGAAAGCCGCAGAAATATGCCGTTACTGCCCTCGTGCGCTACCGTACTGCCGCGCTCTCCACAACAACCGGCGCATGGACCGTGGCGAAATGCCGGCCGCTGCTCTAGGCATTGTCTGCACAGTGCGTCCACATGCCTGGCTGCCGCACACGGCGAATACAGGCCATCGTCCCTGAGAGGCGATAGGATGACGGTCCGCATGCCGGTTGTTTCGCTCGAAGAACGTTTGGGAGCGCTGCAGTAAGGTAGCGCACGAGCGCCGTCACGTGGTTTGGTTTCATATTTCACGGCCATCCTATATTCACCACGGGGCATGTACGTCGCCAAAAAAAAAGAAACAAAAGAAAACAGGATCAGTCGTCTTTAAATGCGCTCCATGACGTGACGAAGCGCACTTGGCACTAATGTGAATATTAAATACGTCGCATAATTGGCCTTAGTTAATCAATAAAAACACTATAACGAGCGGCACATGGCGGTAAACCATATGCCGTTGGTTTCATTCAGTCGCGGCTAACCACTTGTTTTTAAAACTATTTGGTTCTACTTACGTGCACAACCTGTATACTTTTTTCCTGTGATTGTTTAATACGAAACCGCCCTGCTGTTTCACTTACATATAATTGTATTCCTTTTTTAGGTCACCATAAAGTTTTTTTACTGCTACAAATCAGCAGGTAAAGCAGGGCTAGAAGTGGCAATAGCGTGAATAGCAGTGATATACGGCGGCGCTTTGTGTCACCAGGATACGTCTGAGACGTTTCTGGGCAGCACAACTCCTCTCGGAGAGGAAATGTGAAAAGATTGCACGCTTGTGAATATGTTGCTAACGAACGCTTTACGCTATCAGATAAGTAGAGTATGAAAAATCAATGCAGTTTCATGTCCTCAATGAATTGTGAGCGCTGACTCTGTAGTTATCGTCTTCACACGATGATCACAAAAAAGATTGCTACAGACTTGTTGCTGCTGTGCACCTGTCGGATGATGCAGTACCTCGAAAACGGTTATACGCTTACGGACAAGGCAAGACTGCAGAGCGGCATTTGAGCCATTGTGCGGAGGCTTCTTGTAAGTAGATGACGACTTGACGACCCGCTAGTTCGTCGTCAAGTAGAGCAGCGACACCTATCAATTACAAAAGTGTCAAGTAAAAACCACTGATAGAGCAGCGTACAAAGAGCTGTCATGCTCAGCAGCCAAACTAATCCCAATAAGTTGTTTCTGACTAGTATGATTTGAGCAAGAAAGACAGGACTTTCGGGATACAAACACATTTAATTAAAATATATTTGATTAAAATTAAACGAAGTTGGTCGCAGTTAAGAAATTTTGAAGAAAACACTTTTGTACATAGGTCTTTGCTGCTTCATTATATGGGTCTATATTAGCAAAATTGCCATTTTATCGAAGTATCTTAAGATACAATTGGGAAGTATCGTATCGGATACAATAATTTCGGAAATATCTTGTATCTGTATCTCAAATACTTCTTGCCCGAGTATCTTGTATCGTATCGCGATACACTTTCAAAGTATATTTGCCCAGCCCTGCTGACTACTAGCATTGCCACCCGACTACTAACAGCGCCAGCCCCGCATTTCAGGCATATATAAGAAAGATGGCGGGAAAATCCAGCAGGGTTCTTGGGAACCCTGCTGGATTTTCAACAAGCGCGCGCTATAGCAAAAGCGAAGGTAGCTTTACCGCAAAGGAAGCGTGATTTGGTAGAGCCGCCGTTCCCTAGCAGGCCATGCAGCGAAGGTCCCACTTACAGCTGTCACTACGTTTGCACGCCAGTTACTCAAGTGCCCTTGAGAAGCGCTCTGCAGAATGCCGGCAGCATGCGCGGTGCAGTATTCAAGTTGACAATGCTGCGTGTATACATATATATATATATATATATATATATATATATATATATATATATATATATATATATTGTTACGTGAATGACGACTCGGTAGACTGTAGTCCGTAGACTATCTACACGATATATTTACAGGAGTGGTTGCAGCGCTTACCGGTTCAGCCAAGAGCCCGAGCAGAGAGAGATCTTCCTTCTCTTCGTCCGGCGCACACGCGCATGGTGCAAGGGGCTGGCAGTATGCATGTAGCATAATCCCCGGCGGCAGAAGCGCCGTCTCGGCGCATGAGATGTCAACTTCACTGGGAGAGTGGTAGGGCTTCAAGCGTGCGACATGTACGATATCGCTGGCCGGTGTGGAAGATGAAGGCGACGAGGCGACAGGAGCGATTTCATAAGTTACCGGGGTAACCGCACGAACGACTCTGTATGGACCTGTGTATCGAGACATCAGTTTTTCCGACATCCCAACGTGACGGGTGGGCGACCACAGCAGGACCAAGGAACCGGGCGAGAAGTGTACGTCTCGGTGTCGGCGATCGTACAACCACCGTTGGTTTTCTTGGGAAGTCAAAAGGCGAGTGCGGGCGGTTTCACGTGCATGGGCAGCCCTGGTGATAGCGTCAAGGGCATATTCACTGGGCGGTACTGCGGGAAACGGGATGGTGGTGTCCAGGGGCAACGTTGGTTGTCGGCCGAACAACAGAAAAAAATGGAGAGTAACCAGCAGTGTCGTGGCGCGAAGAATTGTACGCAAATGTCACGTATGGCAAAGCAAGGTCCCAGTCGGAGTGGTCGGAGGAAACATACTTCGCAAGCATGTCTGTAAGTGTTCGATTGAGACGCTCCGTGAGGCCATTTGTCTGCGGATGGTAGGACGTAGTAAGCTTGTGCCTCGTTTCACATGACCGCAGAATGTCGGCTATGACCTTCGACAGAAATGTGCGGCCACGGTCCGTAAGCAGCTGGCGTGGAGCTCCATGTTGCAAAATCACGTCGTGTAGGAGGAAGTCGGCGACATCGGTGGCGCAGCTTGTTGGAAGAGCTCGTGTGATGGCGTAGCGCGTGGCGTAGTCTGTGGCCACAGCTATCCACCTGTTGCCAGAGGAAGACACGGGAAACGGGCCAAGTAGGTCTAAGCCAACGCGAAAGAACGGTTCTGACGAAATGTCAAGGGGTTGAAGGCACCCGGCGGGAAGCGTCGATGGTGTTTTGCGGCGTTGACATTTATCACACGCCGCAACATATCTTCTGACGGAGCGTGCAAGCCCTGGCCAAAAGAAGCGTCGGCGGATGCGGTCGTAAGTGCGCGACACACCAAGGTGACCGGCCGTTGGAAGGTCATGAAGTTCGTGAAGGACAGCCGAGCGGAGGTGTTTCGGAATAACAAGCAGCAGGGCTGGTCCATCTGGGTGAAAACTGTGGCGGTAGAGTGCACCATCTTGGAGGACGAACGAGCGATGGGACCGGTCGGTAGACGATGATTCTAGGCGTTCGATGATAGTACGCAAGGACGCATCACGGCGTTGCTCGTCGCCGATGTTTGTTAGTAAGGAAAGCGAAAAGACGCAAGCGTCGGCGTCGGTGTCAGAGATGGTGCTCGATTCATCGACCGGGTAGCGAGACAGGCAGTCTGCGTCCTGGTGTAGGCGGCCCGACTTGTACGTCACTGTGTAGCTATATTCTTGGAGTCGCAGAGCCCAGCGACCAAGACGGCCAGTAGGATCCTTTAGTGAGGAAAGCCAACAGAGCGCATGATGGTCCGTTATTACAGAAAAGTGCGAGCCATATAAATATGGGCGGAACTTCAAGACTGCCCAGACAAGAGCAAGGCATTCACGCTCTGTAATGGAATAGTTGCGCTCGGCAGCTGTAAGGAGGCGGCTGGCGTACGCGATAACGCGGTTGTGTCCCTGTTGTCGTTGGGCTAGGACGGCTCCGATCCCGTGACCACTAGCATCGGTTCGGACCTCCGTCGCAGCGGATGGATCAAAGTGGGCCAATATAGGCGGCGTTGTCAAAATTGTGACGAGGCGAGAAAAAGCGGCGGTTTGAGCGGGACCCCACGTAAAAGGCACGTCTTTCTTCAGAAGTTCAGTGAGTGGTCGAGCGATTGTTGCAAAATTTTCCACGAACCTTCTGAAGTAGGAACAGAGTCCCACAAAACTCCGGACGTCTTTGGCTGATTGGGGTACAGGAAAACTCGTGACTGCACGAATTTTCTCTGGGTCCGGCTGCACACCTGAAGCATCGACGAGGTGGCCCAAGACTGTAATCTGCCGGCGACCGGACGGGTCCCCAAAGATGTCGCGTAGTCGCTCCTTGAAAATGTTCCAGCTGGTGAGCTCGGTCTCATGGGTCTCGAACCAGACACGCGGGGTGCCTCCCAAGTAGAAGATTACGTTGGCAAGCATCATGGTGGGGTCCCATCGGTGAGTTTGGCTAACACGCTCGTACATGCTGAGCCAGTAGTCAACGTCAAGGCCAGCTTGGGCGGAAAATGTACCGGGGTCGCGGGGGTGGGACACCGTAAGGTACGTTGTGGTGGGCGCCGCAGCTGGAGACAGAGACGAGCTGTTGTCAGTGGTAGCCATGGCCGGAGACTGGACGGTGAGGCCGCTGCGAAGCTTCGTGTTGAGGATGGGGAACGTTCCACCTCCACCAAATATGTTACGTGAATGACGACTCGGTAGACTGTAGTCCGTAGACTATCTACACGATATATTTACAGGAGTGGTTGCAGCGCTTACCGGTTCAGCCAAGAGCCCGAGCAGAGAGAGATCTTCCTTCTCTTCGTCCGGCGCACACGCGCATGGTGCAAGGGGCTGGCAGTATGCATGTAGCAATATTATAAAGATGTTTATTGGCGGACACTCGGCGAAGATGAGCGACAGCGACAGTCAAGGCGGGGCCGACTCTGCGCGAGCTGCGCTCTGTCCGAAGAGGGCAACCCACTAGAAGGGGCCGGAGAGGACGACCCACTTCAGGGTTCCAATAAGCTTCGCTACAATTACTCCGGGTGCGAAAAGGGAGCCGCCTGGCGACCTAACAACTTGTCACAATGAGCGGGTCATGCTACGCCTTGAGGCGCTCCACGTTTACAATGTCGCGCCCTCGACGGCGCATGTCCGAGGATGGATCGGTAGGTTCGATCAGGTAGTTTACAGGGGATGTGCGTTCAACGACACGGTAGGGGCCTTCGTATTTGGGCAGTAGTTTTGAAGAGAGGCCAGGTGCAGTGGTAGGGATCGAGAGCCATACGAGCGCTCCAGGGAGGAACGTCGGCTCAGAAGTGATTCTGTCACCGCTAATGCTCCTCTGTCGCTCTTGGTCATGCGTAGTGAAGGTCTTGGCAAGTTCGCGACACTCTTCAGCAAGTCGGGCGGTAGCAGAAATCGGCGCACACTCAGACCGATCCGGCTTGTATGGAAGGATTGTATCGATTGTGTGCGAGGGGTGCCTGCCATACAATAAGAAAAAGGGAGAAAAACCAGTGGTGCTCTGAGCGGCGGTATTGTAGGCGTAGGTGACGAAGGGCAGAATGGCATCCCAATTGGTGTGATCGGCGGCGACGTACATGGAGAGCATGTCGCCGAGCGTACGGTTAAAGCGTTCGGTGAGGCCATTCGGCTGCGGGTGGTAAGCAGTAGTTTTGCGGTGAACAACGTTGCACTCCTTTAGAATGGCTTCGACGACTTCTGACAAGAAGACACGGCCTCGATCACTGAGCAGCTCCTGAGGTGGACCGTGACGTAGCATGAATCGGTGGAGCAGGAAGGAGGCCACATCGCGCGCTGTAGCCGCTGGGAGGGCGGCAGTTTCGGCGTATCGCGTGAGGTGGTCTACAGCGACGATGGCCCAGCGGTTACCAGCGGATGTCAGAGGAAATGGCCCATACAAATTGATGCCAACACGCCCAAACGGCCGGTCAGGGCAAGGTAGAGGTTGCAGACCTGTCGGCGACAGGTGCGTTGAAGTCTTGCGGCGCTGACAATCGATGCAGGAGCGAACGAACTTCTGCACGTAGCGGTACATCCCTCGCCAAAAGTACCGTTGGCGGATGCGGTGGTAAGTTTTCGATACCCCAGAATGCGCACACTGCGGATCAGAATGGAACGACTCGCATATGTCAGAACGCAGACTTCGGGGTATTACTAGAAGCCATTGGCGGCCGTCGCCGCTGTAGTTGCGTCGGTGGAGGAGGTCGTCGCGAACGGCGAAATGGTGGACTTGACGACGCAACGCGCGAGTGGGTGGTGTTGCCGACGGATCAGTCAGCAAATATATCAGTGAGGCAATCCAGCGATCCTTGCGCTGTTCGGTAGCGATGGTGTGAATGTCGATGGAAGAAACGGCAAGGGGAGACACTGAGCTGTGGGCACTGTCGTCAGGCAAGGGAGAGCGCGACAGGGCGTCGGCGTCAGCATGCTGGCGTCCGTAGCGGTACAGTACGCGGATGTCGTAGTCTTGCAGGCGAAGTGCCCAACGGGCGAGACGGCCTGAGGGATCTTTCAATGACGACAACCAGCACAGCGCATGATGGTCGGTGACGACATCAAATGGGCGACCATACAAATAAGGTCGGAACTTCGTAAGGGCCCAGATGATTGCCAGGCATTCTTTCTCCGTGACGGTGTAATTGGTCTCGGCTTTAGTAAGCGTGCGACTTGCATATGCCACGACATATTCCGGAAACCCAGGTTTGCGCTGTGCAAGGACAGCGCCGAGGCCCACACCGCTGGCGTCCGTGTGTACCTCTGTAGGGGCCGCAGGGTCGTAGTGGCGTAGTATCGGAGGAGACGTCAACAAACCACGGAGCTTCGCTAAAGCGGCGTCGCACTCTGACGACCACGTATTGAGGGGCCCGTTGCTGCCAAGGAGCTTCGTCAGCGGCGATATGATGGTCGCGAAGTTTCGTATGAAGCGCCGAAAGTAGGAGCATAGTCCTACGAAACTGCGCAGTTCTTTGACGGACGTAGGTTTGGGGAACTCTGTCACGGCCCGAAGCTTGGCTGGATCGGGGAGAATTCCGTCCTTGGATACGACGTAGCCTAGTATTGTCAGCTGCCGTGCTGCAAATCGGCACTTCTTTAAGTTCAGTTGTAGCCCGGCGTCGCTCAAACGCGTCTGTGATGATTAGGACGGTTCGAGCACTTCCCCTATTGTGCAGCGGCGCAGGAAACAGACAAGGAGACGTATTTAAACATTTATGTACAAGGTATAAGGATATGAACAGTAAGCGGTGTCGGTGCCGTCGGGACGACCACCCAGCCCACGGGGAGGGAGAGTCCCGTGGTCTCACGGCTTGCGAGCAGCGGTGGCGGCGTCTAGGAGATGCCGGGACCAGCGCGACCTCGGACCTTGTCTCCGACGTCCTGGTCACCACCCGAGCGCAGCGGTTCCACGTGCGGGTTCTGGCCAGCACAGCACCGTCTGTGCCGTGCTGGAATGCTGCTCGCCACAGCTGCGGTGCGGCAGCTCATTCACCGGCGATCCACGCCTTGGCCAGGGCACCGCCAGGTACAGCTCGGGGAACAGCTCATGGGCTCGCGGCCCACGTCTGAGTCTGGCGCGTCGCTCGGTACGGCTCGGCACCGCTCGGTTCAGTCAGCAACTCCACCCCTGGCACCTGGATCCTTGGCCACCCTGGACCTCGCCCGGCTCCGTGGTCCTCCGTGCCCACGCGTCTCGGCCGGCAGAACGTCCCGCTCGTCCGAGCTCAGAATTGCACGCCCTGGCCCGAACACTGCGAGCGCGCCTCGTGCTACCGTGCCATCGCGCTCTTCGTTTTCTTCCATCCGTGCTCGGTGGTCCGCGCCAACGTTTTCGCGCTATTTACACATGACATTTTTACCCCCCACTTTAGAAAGTTGTTTCCTTCAACAACTTTTCTAAGAATGAGGATGGAGAATGTTCACAGCGTGAAAGGCGGAAAGTGTTCGCATGTTAACAGTTTTTTTTTTTTTCACACGCATTCACAGATTGTTTCACCCGCAGTTCACGGAGTGTTCCGCATGGAGTTCACAAAGAAATAAAAGCCTACAAGTGCGTGACGTTTCAAGTCTACACTCGGCTCATGTAATCAGCTCCGACGTTGTCACTTCCTTTGATGTATTCCACAGTGAAGTCGTACTCCATGAGTGTCAGGCTCCAACGCAGAATTCGGCTGTTTGTGTGCTTGGCCGAGTTGATGTAGGCCAGCGGCTGGTGATCGCTCTGCAGTATAAACTGTTTGCCGAAGAGATAAATGTGGAATTTTTGGACAGCCCACACGAGCGCAAGCCCTTCTCGCTCTACGGTTGAGTATCGTGCCTCCCGTGGAAGGAGCTTCCTGCTTGCGTAGGCGACCGGATGGAGAACACCGTCATAATTCTGCATGAGCACGGCTCCCACACTGGTAGACGATGCGTCTGTGCGCAGAACAAATGTCTTCTCCAAGTCAGGAGACCTCAAGATTGGACCAGTGGACAGCAGTCGTTGAAGCTCGTCAAATGCCTCCTGGTGACGTTGTTCCCATATCACCTTATTCGGAGCACGCTTCCGAGTGAGCTCTGTTAAAGGATGAGACACGTGGGAATAGTTGGGTACGAAGTCTCGGTAGTACCCCGTGAGACCGAGAAAGGAACGGACTTCTTTCTTTGTCTGAGGTCTTTTTGCAGCTTGTATCTTTTCAAGTGTTTCAAGCTGCGGCCGTAAGACCCCGTGTCCCACGATGTGGCCCAAGAACTTCACCATCGTTGAACCAACTTCACTCTTGGATGGCTTGATTGTGAGCTGTCCACGCCGTACTTGTTGAAAAAACCTTTCGAGCGTGGCAATGTGCGTCTCCCATGTGTCTGTGGCTATGAGAACATCATCGAAGTAATGATGTACGTGAGAAATGCCAGCCACAACTTTTCTCATGAGTCTAGTGAAAACTGCTGGCGCTGTTTTGATGCCAAAAGGCATAAAGCGGAACTGGTAAAGGCCCGACATTGACTGGAAGGCTGTCATGCGTTTCGAGTCTTTGTGCATTGGGACCTGCCAGTATCCCTTTGTAAAATCAAATTTGGAGAAATAGCGAGCCTTTCCTAAGTTTGCGAACATCATGTCCACTCGTGGAATAGGTTCATTATCCATTACGACGACTCTGTTCAACTGTCGGAAATCAATGCACAGGCGCATGCTGCCGTCTTTCTTTTTAACTACGACAATTGGTGACTGGTAAGGTGAGTCTGAAGGTTCGATGATTCCCTGCGCCAGCATCTGTTGCACTTCTTCCTCTACCGCCTGTTGAACAGCAAAGGGTATCGGGTATTGGCGTACGTTCACCGGCACAGTAGATGTTGTTGTGATCTTGCACTCTACCAAGTTCGTCTTTCCCGGAACGTCTGAGAAAATATCTTGGTAGTCTGATAGAAGCTTCTCGATCTGTGCCTTCTGGTTCGTGTCCAAGTCGTTAGCGACTTTGACGTCATGGTAGGTCTCGTTTTGTTGAAGCGCGAGCAACGGTAGTTCCGGTTCTTCTTCCGGTTCTTCTGTTTGTACCGTTACAACCGCGCGGCCCACCGTGTCTGTCGAAGGTGGTCTCTCCTCGTACTTTTTAAGGAGGTTGATGTGGAACAAACTGGTTCGGGTTCCCAGATCAACCACATAGTCGATTTCGCTCCGCTTCTCTAGTACAGTGAAGGGGCCTTTCCAAGTTAGAATCAGTTTGTTGGTGTCGGAAGGTAGTAGGAGTAACACCTTGTCTCCGACGCAGAGTTGACGAGGCTTCGCTTTGCGATCGTAGTATTTCTTTTGTGTCAGCTTAGCTTTCTGCAGCTCTTCGTGCGCAATTTGACACGTCTCATACAAACGATCGCGAAGCTCCATGACATAGCCGTATGTAGTCTTCATTTGGGCATCCAAGGTTTTTCGCGTCCACAATTCCTTCAGTATAGACATTGGGCCTCTAATGTATCGACCATACAGGAGGTCGAAAGGCGAAAAACCGATGCTCGACTGAGGGACCTCTCTGTATGCAAACAATAATGGTGCCAAGTATCTGTCCCAGTTCTTTGGACTTTCGTGGCACATGCGCCGTATCATTTGCTTTAACGTACCGTTAAAGCGCTCAACAAGGCCATTTGCCATAGGGTGGTATGGGGTAGTTGGCAACTGTCGGAAAGACAGTAGTCTGCTAACTTCCTGCATTAAGCGTGACGTAAATGATCTTCCGCGGTCGCTTACGATTTCTCGTGGGATTCCAACGCGCGAGAACATTTCCACCAACGCTTCTGCTATCCTCTCCGTGTCTATGCTTGGTAATGCAACAGCGTCAGGATACCGCGTTGCGCAGTCCACCATCGTTAGAACGAAACGATTTCCTTTTGCCGATGTCGGTGATAGTGGACCGATTATGTCGATCGCCACACGTTGGAAGGGCACGTCAATCACCGGCATTTTTCCAAGTGGGACACGTCCGACTAAGTGCTTTGGCACAGTGCGCTGGCAGATGTCACAAGAGCGCACAAATCGTGTCACCTCAGCCTGCACGCCCGGCCAATAGAATTCTTCTAGAATCCTATCAGTTGTTCGCTTAATACCTTGGTGGCCTGCCATAACTCCCTCATGTGCCATCCTAAGGACAAACTGGCGGAGGCTTTGCGGAACAACCAGTTGGTCAACTTCCTTCCTCGTTAGCGATCTGTAGTGTCGGTGCAGTATTCCCTTAAGCAAAACATACTCTATGTTTGCTGATCGCTTCGTCATCGTCTTCCCGATCGCCGAAAAACAGCTCTCCAAGGTGCGATCTTCTCTCTGTAACTTTTCAAGAACTTGCGGGGTCACATCTAGTGCGTTGGATGCCGCCACAGGTAACTTCATGTCCCTGGTCCCTCGTGTTGTCGCTGCACTCAGAGTCGGTGAGTCTGGTGACACGCTTGGATATGGAACAGGCTCCCCTGCTGGTGCTGACTCCTTATGCAGTCTTGCGACATCCGACAGGTGATGTGACGTGGTAGAACCAGAAGGGAAGGTTACCCCGTCGATGTTGCCGAGAACGACGTCATATAGTGGCTTTTCCATGCAGAGTGCCAGTGTCGGTCCTCGGAAGAACGGAGAGTCGATGTACACCTTTGCCTCGGGAAGCTGCCTCGACGAGCCGTCGAGAAGGTGCACAGTACGTGTGATACCGGTGAAATTCTTCTCCGGTACCAGCGAACGCTTGACCACCACGGTATTGCATCCCGAGTCTCTTAGCACCGTCACAGGCTGTCCATCGAGATATCCGGTTGCCGTTGGCATCTCTTGTCTTAGCAGGCCAAGACAAATATCTCCTTTTGCCGATGGTGCATTTTCATCTGCTGGTGAAGGGGTACAATCCAAGTTCTCCTTGTTTCGGGCAACAGGCGCACGGTCATAGTCGGCAACAGCACTTGACGCCTCCTTGTTGCGGCTCTTTACATTCGGACACTCGTCAGCTTGGTGGCCGTGTTTCCTGCACTTCCAGCAAGACGAGGGCTTCGGGCCTTTTGACCGCGTCCAACAGTCTGCAGCGCGATGACCTTGCTTGCCACATAAAAAGCATTGCACTTTTGCTTTTCCGGCCTCTTTTTCTCGGCTCTTGCTCGGCAAGTCTGCTTTTTCACTTGGTCGTTCCTGTTTCCCTTTCGCGATATTTGTCAGGCCTTGCGCTTCCAAATAATGGTCAGCCGTTTCGGCTAGCTGATCGAGCGTTCGGCATCCTCGCTCTTTCAAGAAGATGGCGAGTTTCTCATCGCATCTCAGCAAAAACTGTTCGGATACAATGATATCCCTCAATGCGTCATACGTTTTATCTGTTTTTGCCATCTGCTGCCAATGATCGAAGTAACCGAGCAGCCGACCAGCAAATTGTCGCCCTGTCTCGGAATTCTCCGGCTGAGCTTCGCGAAACTTTTGCCGATATCCTTCTTCGGTGTAACGAAACCGTTGCAACAACGTTTGCTTCAGCTTCTCGTAGTCTGTGGCATCCTCTGCAGCCATACGACCGACAATACTCAAAGCTTCTCCTGAGAGGCATAAGCTTAATGAGAGCGCCCACCTGTCACTTGGCCATCCCTGGCTGGTGGCTACCCGCTCGAAGCGCTGGATGTACGCGTCGAGTTCGTCGCGGCCCTCATTGTAGGGAGGAATAAGCTTGTGGGGGCTCCTGAACGCTTCGCTGCTGGCTTCCACGCGCTCTCCACCGGTTCCAACCGTCCCAGCCGTGCGCTCAGCAAGACGACACTTAGCCTCCAGCAGACTTTGTTCCGCCGCCAGACGAGCAATCTCCTGTTCGTGCGCTATTCGCGACGCGTCCCTATCCTCAGCACGTCTGTCACGCTCTTTCTTCTGCTGCTCCTCAATCCACTCTTTCAATTCATTACCCAACAAGCCAAGTTCCTTGCCAATCGGTATATACTTTTCCCAATCCATTTCCGCCCACTGCACAAAAGAGAAGTGCAGTGAAACTGCCACGGGACTCTCCCTCCCCGTGGGCTGGGTGGTCGTCCCGACGGCACCGACACCGCTTACTGTTCATATCCTTATACCTTGTACATAAATGTTTAAATACGTCTCCTTGTCTGTTTCCTGCGCCGCTGCACAATAGGGGAAGTGCTCGAGCCGTCCTAATCATCACAATTTTCTGGCGTCCGCGACGTAGGACCTAGCTCTAGCTCCAACTTTCAGAGCCGCACTTCCCCTATTGTGCAGCGGCGCAGGAAACAGACAAGGAGACGTATTTAAACATTTATGTACAAGGTATAAGGATATGAACAGTAAGCGGTGTCGGTGCCGTCGGGACGACCACCCAGCCCACGGGGAGGGAGAGTCCCGTGGTCTCACGGCTTGCCAGCAGCGGTGGCGGCGTCTAGGAGATGCCGGGACCAGCGCGACCTCGGACCTTGTCTCCGACGTCCTGGTCACCACCCGAGCGCAGCGGTTCCACGTGCGGGTTCTGGCCAGCACAGCACCGTCTGTGCCGTGCTGGAATGCTGCTCGCCACAGCTGCGGTGCGGCAGCTCATTCACCGGCGATCCACGCCTTGGCCAGGGCACCGCCAGGTACAGCTCGGGGAACAGCTCATGGGCTCGCGGCCCACGTCTGAGTCTGGCGCGTCGCTCGGTATGGCTCGGCACCGCTCGGTTCATTCAGCAACTCCACCCCTGGCACCTGGATCCTTGGCCACCCTGGACCTCGCCCGGCTCCGTGGTCCTCCGTGCCCACGCGTCTCGGCCGGCAGAACGTCCCGCTCGTCCGAGCTCAGAATTGCACGCCCTGGCCCGAACACTGCGAGCGCGCCTCGTGCTACCGTGCCATCGCGCTCTTCGTTTTCTTCCCTCCGTGCTCGGTGGTCCGCGCCAACGTTTTCGCGCTATTTACACATGACAGCGTCAAAACAAGCCGCAGGCGTTGAAGATGCGTGGAGAAGTCCGGGGCGAAAATGACGACGTCGTCGAGGTAGCACAGGCACTTGTGCCATTTCAAGTTGCGCAGAACGGTGTCCATCATGCGCTCAAAGGTCGCGGGCGCATTACACAGCCCAAACGGCATGACGTTGAATTCGTACAAGCCGTCGGGTGTGACAAACGCTGTCTTCGGTCGAGCGTCATCAGCCATGGGGACTTGCCAGTACCCTGAGCGCAAATCGAGCGATGAAAAGAATTCTGCTCCTTGCAGGCTGTCAATGGCGTCGTCTATTCGAGGGAGGGGATAAACGTCTTTACGGGTGATCTTATTGAGTCGTCGGTAGTCCACGCAGAACCGCACAGAGCCGTCCTTCTTCGCAACGAGAACGACAGGAGACGCCCATGGGCTGTTTGAGGGTCGAATAACATCGCGGCGAAGCATGTCTTCGACTTGCTCGTTAATTACACGACGCTCTGCAGGAGATACGCGATAGGGACGTTGCCGCAGTGGTGGATGGGCGCCAGTGTCGATGCGATGCGTGACAGCAGACGTGCGGCCGAGAGAAGTTTGCGCGACATCGAACGAAGAACGAAATTCTTCCAACAGGCACAGAAGCTGGGAACGCTGGACCGACGTAAGGTTGTCAGCAATGGAGGAAGCAAACACGTCAGCGGGTGACGAGTCGGATGTGGTAACAGCACTGAGCGTACGGGAGCTGGCACAGTGCGTGTCACCCGGTGCGTCCATAACTTGTGCGTCTTCGAGGGCTTCCGCTCTGCCGAGACATTCCCCTCGCACCAACGTAACAACGTACGGGGATGCGTTCGTAACGAAAATATCGGTGTCGCCCTGAGTGACTTGCACGGTCGCAAATGGCACCAGCAAACCTTTCCTGGTGAAAACGCGGTCAGAGGGAGAAAGGAGTGCAACGGTGTCGGAGAGACCGGTGCAATAGACGGGGACAGCCGTTGACGAGTTTGCAGGAACTGTTGTGTCGTCTTTGACGAGTACCTTGGTCGCAGCCGATGGACTATTCGCCGGCGTCAAATTGGAGAATGGTGAGAGCTCTATTTCGACTGGTGCGCAACGAATTACGGCATCGTGGCGAGCGAGAAAATCCCAACCCAGGATGACGTCGTGAGAGCATGAAGAAATGATGATGAATTCGACGGCGTACAGAGCGTCCTGAATGATCACACGGGCTGTACACACCGCTGTCGGGTGAATACTTTGGGCGCTGGCTGTACGGAGGAAGAGCCCGGAAAGCGGCGTCGTCACTTTTCGTAGTAGTCGGCTAAATTTAGCGTCCATAACGGATACGGCAGCTCCAGTGTCCACAAGGGCCAATGTGCGCACGCCATCTACAAACACGTCTACTACGTTCGATGGGCTTTGCTGCGGGCTTTGGCAGTTCGATAGCGTCGCAGCCCTTGCCTCTTGGACTGCGACTACTAGTTTTCCTGGTCGCGCGCGACCGGACGGGGCCGCATCGGTGACAGTGAACGGCGTCTTGGGGACGGCGAACGGCGGTTAGATGGAGACGGGCGTGACGTCGGTGACATAGGCGGCGGCGGCTCGTAGTATGGGCGGTTGGACTGGTTGGTGACGGTCGATCCGAATCGAGGCGCCTGCATGCGTTTGCAATAGCGGGCGACGTGACCGGCGCAACCGCACGCAAAGCAGATGGGGCGGTTGTCGGAAGTGCGCCATCGGCTTGCCGGGCTAGGTCCCATCCATGTCGCAGGACGCGAGGGACGGGGTGGCTGCTGATATGACTGCATGGTGGGCTGCAGTCGTGGCGTATGGACGACGTCGGCGTACGCAGCCGGCACACTCTCTTCGAAGGCCTGAGGCCTTGCGACGGCTCCGGCGTAAGTATGTGGGGGAACCACAGGAATCGCAGGAGGCGGCCTGGCGACAACTTGCGCGTAACTGAGCGGCACAGTCGCCCGAGGGGGCTGGTGGTATTCCGGCATGACCTCTGCGATTTCCTGCTCAATAGCCCGGCGTAGGGGAGGCAGCAGTGTGCTCGACGGCTGTTCAACAGGCTGCGGGTGAGCGAAGGCCAGTAGAGAGAACTGGCGAGCAATCTCCTCGCGCACGAAGGACTTGATTTCGGCGAGCAAGACGGAGTGGTCCGAAATGGCCGACATGCCTGCGAGGTCGGCGTCGCGTGATGGAGGTCGACGCGTCATCAGCCGCTGCCGGCGCAGCTCCTCATAGCTTTGGCACAGTGTGATGACCTCAGCCACAGTGCTAGGGTTTTTCGCGAGCAACATGGTGAAGGCATCGTCGTCGATGCCTTTCATGACGTTCCGGATCTTGTCAGACTCAGGCATGGTCGCATTGGCTTTCTTGCACAAGTCCAGGACGTCTTCAATGTAACTCGTGAAAGACTCGCCGGACTGCTGGGCTCGTTCACGCAAACGCTGTTCAGCTTGCAGCTTACGAACGGCAGGGCGGCCAAACACGTCGACGATGGCGGTCTTGAAAGCGGACCACGTAGTGAAATCGGAAGCGTGGTTGTTGTACCATAGGCTTGCGACACCCGCGAGGTAGAAACCAGGTTGCTTAGTTTTCCGGCCTCGTCCCATTTATTGGGTACGCTGACACGCTCGTAAATCGCGAGCCAGTCCTCGACGTCGGTGCCATCCGCGCCGGTGAAAACAGGAGGGTCGCGGATACGGGGGACACCGGGACAAGATGTCGGTGCAGGGGGAGGCGTTTGCTGGGCGGCATCTTGAGTCACGGTAGAGGGCACGGCACGGGATCGCAGCTCCAAGGGCATTGAATGCTGACCGTAGTTGTTTGAAGGGCACAGCACTCTCCACCAAATTATAAAGATGTTTATTGGCGGACACTCGGCGAAGATGAGCGACAGCGAGAGTCAAGGCGGGGCCGACTCTGCGCGAGCTGCGCTCTGTCCGAAGAGGGCAACCCACTAGAAGGGGCCGGAGAGGACGACCCACTTCAGGGTTCCAATAAGCTTCGCTACAATATATATATATATATATATATATATATATATATATATATATATATATATATATATATATATATATATATATATATATATCTTTTAAAACAAGCTATACTGTAAAAAATAGCTGTTCATTTTCATATTCATGCCACTCGTCACAAACTGCGTCAATGATCTATAGGTACCCATTTTTGAAGCACAATGCATGGCATCAATCCAAGGCCCCTTCCATCACACATGCATGCCCAAGAGATGGATGCTTGGTCACCATCCACACATGCATGTGTGCAAATTAAAAAGATTCATTAGGTACAAATCCAACATTTATATATTACAACAGCCATACATTTCCTTTAAAGCACAAGCACATAATATGCACTATATACAGCACCTGGGCACATTGCGCTAATTTTAAACATGCGTGGCACAGGTGGACGTTTATGCATATGAGAGTGCAGGATATTTAACCCCCCCCCCAAAAAAAATTATGAAAAAATGAAGTAATTAACACGATGCAAATACGATCACATCAACTATTTTATTGTACGCAGCATACAACCGAAAAGGTGGGTATAGTAAATATGGGCTGTGATCTACAGCACCTATTGAAACGGTAAGATCAGTGTTTGTGAGTGAGGATCAAGGTTCTTATGAATAGGCATTTTTATGACCAGACATAACATGTCACATCTAAAAACCAATAGCATTTCCATGTGCTTCCCAAAGTCTCATTGACTGTTGCCTTCCTTCATATGTATTAGTGTATTACAAAAATGGTTAGACAAACCAAAACACATATGTGAAAATTACAACTAAACATCACATTCAACATGCCACAGCTTTAGCAACTTTGTTCAGAAGCCTCATGACAACTATTCTAGGAGTACTCAACATTAGTTTAAGAAAAAGACGCCTAACACTACAAGCGTGTTGAAGAGCTTGCGTTCATACTGACAATTGAATAGCCAGTAGGCAGACATAACAGCTGCCAGACCCTCCTCCGCGTTCTTCACTGTGAAGAGCTTCTCCCGGTCTACTCTGATGTTAAGGAAGTCTGCCTCCTCAATGTTCTCTCCTTCAGAAAACACCAGGCAAGGTGTCGCATGAATGCACAGCTCCTGTAGAGGCAAAAACAGTATTGCGCCATATTGCAAATCAGTTCTGCGGAATCCCGCAAGGTGGCGGAAGGGTTAAGAAAGGGAAAATAGACAACCACCCGTTTGTAGCACAAAGCCAGAAGGAAATCAATACGGATTTCTCAGAAATAAAGCCTCTTAGTTGCCGAAAAATTCGTCCTGGATTTCCTTGTGGCTTTGTGCTACAAACGGGTGGTTGTCTATTTTCCCTTTCTTAGTATTGCGCCATCACCGACAGCCTAGAAGAAATTTACTTTTATCTATTCGCACATAGTCACCCTTCATAAAGCTTCCTGCGGGTTATACATTACGTTAATGTAATGTAAAAAATATGAGCAATACGAATAGCAAGTCCGATATTTATGCACGGAATTCCGAGTTTGTACCCAACCGAACTTTTGAGACCACAGCCAGCACGTGCCCACTATCCTTGAGATGGCAGCTTTATCCCATAATAAGTTTGTTGTGCTCCATTTGCTTAGACCCGTGCCCACTTAATTTAAAAATTCATGAAAACCTCTACATCATGCCTCTCTAGCCCCCTGTATTGTACATGCCATTTTGAGATTTCATCGCCATATAGAAACCATGAGTGCACCACAAAGCTCCATGGTTTCACGGTTCCATGGTTTCAGGTGACACGGCTGGAACATATTTCCCATGTGGATGCAGGTATGAGCGTTACTTTTTGCTATTTCGGAGGGAGGGCAGCCTCACTCAGGGTGTCGGAACGGAACGAAAACCGAAAACGAAAAACGAAAAAAAAAAACGATATTTTTGACCGGAACGAAAACGTAACCGAAACTTTATCTATTATTTCGTTCCGGAGAGAAACCGAAATTTTTTCAATCGTTTTTCGGTTCACGAGAAAACTTCGCAGTCCGGAACAACTGAGTTCATGCAATTTGAGCATACCTCAGGGTACAGTATTAACGCGTACTTCAGGCAGCAATTCCAAAGCAAAGATATGTTGAAATTGTGCGAAAAACGAAAACAGTGGCAACCAGAGATGTTGATATTAGCGCAAGTGGACTTTTGCGGGCCTGTCACGCAGGCCAAAGTGGAGAGGGCATTGTCAGCGCTGAAGTTTGTTACAGCGAACGCTCTTATGAGATCACAACAGCTGATTTTGGCACCAGAGTTGTCCGCCGCCACCCGTGTCCGTGACCACTATCGCATGAAGTAAGAAAAAATAAAATGAGAAACAAATTTATAGGATCGGATGGGATTTTAACCCGCGCCCCCTGCGTGGCAGTCGAGTCTTCCACCACAGCGCCACGCTGGTGCTTATATACTCTACACAGGCGTCATGTCGGGCAAGGAATCGATGTTAACATATGTAATACAACGTGGCAGAAGAGTAAAACGACAACCAGCCATCACACAATGCTAATTCCGCAAAGACTGTGTGGTTTAATGCTTCCCACCCACTGCAAAGTGCTCAGCCATAATTCATCGTCATCGGCCACAGCACAAAGCGCACATAATGCCTTACAGATGTGTAGCGGCTGCCACGATTCTCCGAAGAATCACGAAAAATGACATAGTGGGAACTTCGGTACTTGAGAAAAATTACGATGATTTATGGCGTAGTAGGTACCCTGCATGTGTACTTGTATCAGCGGCCCTAAGAGACTCTACAACGGGCTCTACAAAGTCCGCTCTTCCAACTTTCGCTGTGACTGTGCTGAACATTCCGCGCAGGCCTGGCAATCTTTTTATCAAAACAGCGGTCTCGCACATCACAGAGTGCATTTAGTGACGTGCTGCTTCTGAGATCGTGCTCACTCCCTTGACACAAAGCACTGAGCCCACTAAAAATCGTGATTGAATTTTGTAAAAAATAAATACTATGACTTTTAAGGGTATACTGGTTTGTGCTAGTTGGTAGGAATTCATCGTACAGTTACTTCCGCTCCTCTGAAGAACGTGTTTTACCCTTGTCCCGCTTTCTTAGGAGGAAGGCAAATAACTACATCACAAATCAAATGTGTTTTTTTAATGATTACTTAAGCTTCAAATTTTTCCATAAAAAAACACGTTACGAATCGTTACGGAACATTTTTTTTTCGTTCCGGAACAGAAACGGAACGGAACTTTTTGCGGTGGAACGAAACTAAAACCGAAACGAAAAACATTTCGTTCCGACACCCTGGCCTCACTTGAAAGCGGCACTTTTAGTTCAATATGTATTTATGTTTTACTTATTCAACTGATGCGGCAGACATTATATAACATGGTTAACCACTTGGCATTCACATATAAATGCGAAATTATTCACAGATAGGGTTGCTCATGTTTAAATTTCTGTTTCATCAACGCAATGACAGCTGTGACGGGCAGATGATGATTAGGTCACACGAGATATGGCAAAGACGGCACTACTGTCACTGACATATAGTTTGAGTTCAGTACAACAATTCAGCAAGCATGTTTCAAGAGCTAAAGAAAACAGATGATGTATACAAGCAGTTGCATATTGCAGTTCTTTTTTTGTGCCTCAGGTGACCTGCACAACTGCATATCACAGTCATCGTTGGGAATATGAAATAGAAAGAAAAACAGCATCGAGAAGAAATTCAATCATAAATTATAGAAAGTTCATAGGCAAACGTTATGGAGTGATAATGAACCCTAACGTCTCATGTATCATTAGAAAGAAAATGTGCACACGAAAATGACATGCCTACACCTATTTCATTTTCCCCTTACAAAATCTACTGCCGCACGGTTCGTGGCCAATCCCCCATAGTGGGTTGAGCCATTTTGCAATGAAACAACTACTCAAACAGTCATGCTACTGCGGACTTTTGATTTAGAGCAATTTTGGTGTAGCAAAATTTTCATATTGTAGCATTTTGGAGCTTGTTGGAGCACTTTAGAGCAGGTTATTACACATCTAGGAGCGCCTTGTAGCAGCTAATTTTACATACCGAAGTACATTGAAGAAGTTGCCATTTACATTGAAACCCCTGAAAAATTAAACGAGCTTTTCTAAAAAGCTAGACGGACATTTTGATCCGTTGCGATTCTTTTGGACAAAATGTTCTGCGGATAACTCATTATTACTTCACTTGATATTGCAGAAATAAGGGTATATGCCGTTTGACATCAAACAACGTCTGCAGCTGTTTTTTGTAATCCAAGCAAATAAACAGAATACATGGCCATGAAATTATACGAAACACTCTAAATACAATTATCTGGCTATCAAAATTCAGGGCTCCTGCAACAAATCTATAGTGTTCGATGTCAATAACACATTCTACATTCAATCAGCAGTGGCAGGTGAATGCTGAGACAAAACAGTGCCTCAACGCTGAAATAAGACTAAAAATTCGGCAGATCCCACGCCTTGTGGGATTGGTATCATGCGAAGCAGTCGGTGAGTAGTTCTATGCTGCATTTTAGGCTTTGAGACAAGTGTTACGTGGTGGATCGACGTGTTTTTGTAATTGAAGTAGTTGTGTGCACATCGTGAGCTTACAAGGCACGTCGACAGCACTGGCGTTTATAGGGTAACGTATGGTGTGACGTAATGTCAGCACTCACGTCAGAACACATACGTATGTATTGTCGAAACGAAGTGCATTTTAGGGTACGATGAGGTGAATATCATACGTAGCTTTCGTTAGCGTATTCATCCGGCGTCGTGCGACCCTTGAATTTAGCTTGGATAATCATAGGAATAAAAATGTAATGTTTATTAGATAGACTACTATAAAATGCGGAGCCAACACTGGAACCACAGACGTTAACTTGACGTGACGCCTGTATCATAGGAGTACATATGTAGCGTTTATTGCTTTGTTATAAAATTAGATAGCCAGCACCACAAGCACAATGGACGTTGCACCGCCATTACGCCTGCATAGGCTCTTTTTCCCAACCAATTTATAAACCTGGCGTGGCTCTGTGGTAGAATACCTGACTGTCACGCAGAATGCTTGGGTTCGATTCCTGTTGGAATCATTATTTTTAATATTTGCATTCGTCGGGTCAACGCTGCCGATGTCGCTTTCTCATAACGCTCTCGAAATTAATTACCAATGTCTCTTCTCGCCGTTCCTGGGTAGATATAAACTGTCAATCACCTGTGGCGCATACCCGTACACCGCGACCCGTGGTAAACGGGCATGTGCCACACGTGTCTGCAGGAAAGGGTTTGACGATGTACTCGACAGGATGTTCACGTTACTCATGCCATGACCACCCAGTCATCCTCGCCAAATCTTCTTACCCTCCCATGCCAATTTTAGTCTACACCAAGTTAAGGAGGCGATCACGAGAGCACCCAGACGTAGGCGGCTAGATAGATAGATAGATAGATAGATAGATAGATAGATAGATAGATAGATAGATAGATAGATAGATAGATAGATAGATAGATAGATAGATAGATAGAAACGCTCAAAGTGCCAAAGGTTCGCTAAGAAATGCTTCGCATTTAAAAACCACATGAGAGATCCCAGCGAGAGGGGCTAGACACAGAACAATAAGATCAACTTTTCCATTTGTGCAAAGGAAGCAGAAAAAATTTCTGGGCATGCAACATTCCTATAGTAAAGGATCAAAAGCGAAGTTGCATTTTTCAAGGAGGACAGAGAGGTGGGCGAGTTTTATGGATTCAACTTGGTCAAACTTCGCAGTAGGACCTCACAAAGGAACGGGAAAAACATGCGCAGGTTGTATTTTGCACACGACACTTATGCATACGTACACTTTTTTCGCATCAACTTAAGCATATGCACAAACCGTGTATGGTTGTTGGTTTCAATGTGTCGTAGCATGTGAAACCTAATTCGCCAGTGCACTGCTGTAACGCGTGCGGTTTGTCGTGCTGCAAAAAAGTTTTGAAAGCTATTGTGTTGCATTTATGTGCGTAAAAATTTAATTTTTTCTAAAAGCACGTGGGCCTCATTCCACACGAGAGCAATCTCCTGGCTTTTGTCCACAATGAATACTTGTCTTCACAGAAATTCAGGTCGACAATTCAAAAGTCGTTTATTTCTTTTTGAATCACCTAAGATATGTGTTCCGTGTGAAGTAGCTGCATGAATATTAGGCTTTGTTTGTTGGATGTAGGACCAGCACTGTAAAGCATAGCACATTTCTGAGCAGTGTTTGAGTGAAACTCGTATTTAAGGTGCATTGTATGAGGACACACTTGAAAGAAACTTACCCCCTCTTGCACAAACAATGATGACAGACCCCCGAGTTCCTTGACATTGAAAGACAGAATCCGAAGGGCTGCAACTGTCAGGATGTCTGCGAAGCAATAAAATTGATAGTGAATTTCCTAAAGTTTCCTAAATGTGAGAAAGGTTAATTTTCGAAGTATTCACTGATGTTACAGGACATTTTTTATCTACGCATGTAACTATGCAACACTACATGAAGTCAATTTCATTCACACATTAAACAACATGCCATCAAAGAATTTCTGTTCAGCACCAGACATGAGTTGAAAACCCCAGGAGCTGTTTTTAAAGAACCAAAACATTTACACACAGTGTACTATAGAAGCAATCACTTAAGGAACTAAACCATTAAGTGCAGATGTGCTCTAATGGTATATTAATAAGACGAAACCCAGCAAAAATCATTTGTCATGAAGTGCGGGTCTAAAAGGTGTCATGAAGCCTTCGTAACGTTACTCACGGCGTGTTCGCAGCCTTTCTGGAGACATTTGTTGCGCCTTTTCAAGAAAAGCCACTACAGGTGTTTGGCGAGGAATCTTGCTTTTCTGCCTTTTTCACAATTTTGTTGATGCCTTGTGCGATACAAGGCAATGGATCAATCCTAGTGAGCCTTGCAAAGTCACTGCAAAACTGAAAAAAAGCGTGCAAAGTGCTATGCAACAAGAACCCAGCATACACATAGCAATAATCTTACTCGACCATGACACTTGCAAGCACAGCATTTCGGTTGACAAATGGGCAAAGAATGTAAAACAGTTCAAGCCCCTGTCCTAAAAAAATGCTGAGTGCAACGTTTTGTCGAGATGTGCATGAAAGTGAAGATTACGAATCACACACACAAAAAAGTAATCGTTCTGACAGTTTCATCTAAACACAACAACAGCCTTAACGGCATGGCTAACGAGTCTCCTGCCCAAATACATTTGAGCCCCAACTTTTTCATCAGAGTGACATTTTGAAAGCAGCATATAGTTGAGCCTTCATATGTTTCGAAAAGGGAAAGGAGTTTGCGCATTAAAAATGGGCTTCTCAATAAGTTACTAAAGCTCCATTTTTTTATTCAGCTGCCTCCTTAGTCAAGCAAGCTAACACCCTGTGTCTCGTTCATAGTAGTTAAACTGACTTACCCTCTCAAAGTCCATCATGTATGGGTACTTCATCTTTGCTTCACAAACACTAGCTGTTGAGACGTCAGAAAGTCTTTGGCGACACGTCTAAGCCATCCTTTCATCGATTTGATCTTCATCCGGAGAACTTTTGCGGCTCTCGCAGATGAGCCACTCTGTATGCATTGCGAAGCTTGTTTCATCCTCCCCAACTGTTGTATAGATTGCAGCGGCCTGGGGGAAGCAACACCAAGATAAGTGATTGCAGCATAAAAGCACCAGCCCTATGCAGAGCAAGACTGCAGCATTATATGACTTCTTCAAAAAGTAATTGCCTTATTTATTATTCTTTAATGAGCTGCATTTACATGAACACATCACTTCAAATTACAAAAGATTTCATCAGCCATTGACATAGTGCTAACGAGGCAGCAAACACAAAATGGTCTGTTGCCGAGCTATAAACTGTATTTTTGAGTACCCCAAACGCTTGATTTAAAGTGTATCCTTGATTGGGGGGCTGCTGCGGTTGTTCTTTCTCTTTTATGGTTTTAGTTTTGTCTAGCCAAATTGATTGGCTATATATTTGACCAACGTACTCGAACCACACATCCAAAATATTTCAATGCCACTTCAAAACAATGGTGAGTTTTTGAGTGCTTCTAATCAGAAAAAGTATTTCAAAACAGGAAATCAAAATAACACGCTAATTACATTTCTGCACATTATTTTCCAAAGCAAGCCAAGACAATGTATTTTACTGAGGAATGCCCCTCACCAGCTTTTGCACTTTGTGCCGCTGGAGCTCACCTGCAGCTGTTTCTTCACACCCCTTCCTGCGTGATGCAAACTTCATACGGTTCTCGCCCACGCGACCGTCATTAGGGAGAACCCGTCGCAGATTCTTGAATCTGTAGCGCAAGGCTACCTTCCACGAGTCCTGAGGGTTGTATGAAAAATAAAATAATACCTATTTTACTCAAGTTCACAGTTCCATACCACAATTTGAATAGGCATTTATAAACAAGTAAGGAAAAGGCAAATCAGCTCAAACACAGGAGATAAAAGAAACGTAAGCTCGGTACCAGTGTTGTAGATTTTACTGAAAACAAGTAACTAAGTACGTTACTCGTTACTCACACATGGACGATGTTATTACCCTAAGTTCCCTGCAAAAAGGTGACGTGTTACCCTTACTGATACCTAAAAAAAGTACCGCATGTCACTCAGGCATTGACTCCATCGTCATAGGATTTCATGAGTGCATCTTTGTTGCGGGAACCCTTAGTAACTAGGCAAACCCTCAGAAACCCTCAGTTACATTTTAAAAAGGCTCATGTTTATATTGAAAATGAAAATTTCAAGTAAAATACTGATTTAACCATACAAATCTGGCAGTCATTAACATTATTATAGCAGCCTAAATTTGCATGTATGTTTACACGTGATGGCTTATGACTGTGGCATTTTCGTAATATGACAAACACAAAATGAGATTTCATCGTCAACATTCTCTGCAAGAAAACCTCCCTGAACTAAACAAAATTACAATTCTCACAGTGTGCTTCTACTAATGAAATAGAAAATGCAAATTTTGTAGCAATGAAAGATATGCTTAATTGGTTGAGTTCAAGAAAAAATACGCACATGAACAATTTTCTTCCCTTTAACCCGTACAATTCCACGAAAACTATGAGCATTTAAGTGGAAGTGTTTAAGGCCACCCTTGCTCGCTCAGGAATTCAATAACCAGAAACCTATACCAACATTTGCAAACAAAAGAAGCGAATGTTTTGGAAACAATGTTGGTAAAGAGCACTAGAGTTTTGCCCCCCAGTGACAGCTTCGTAACAACTACAACTTCTAGTAGTTATTGCAATGTGGGACCTTCCCTTACTTATTAGTGAACACAACAAACAAGCGCTCGACGGACGCATTTAATGGTGTCCTGTTTTCACCACCTAACGTTCTGCTACTGTGCAAAGGAATGTCCGGGCAAGCTTTGAGAGTGTGGCGCCTATAAGATAGGGTTTTGCGCAAAACTCCCAGGATAATTGGTATGAAAAGTACTGAGTAACACGACACCCCCCATTATCAAAAAATGTTAACATAAGCACATTACATGTCACAGCTCGAAATTGTAACGAGTGCTTTACAAGGTAATCAAGAAAGTAACGCGTTATTGGTAACACCGTTACTTGTAACGCATTTGCGACGACACTGCAGAAGTAGTAGTAGCAATCAAAACTGCTTTTATACCCGTGTCACATGGGCGTTTGGAGGGCCTCCAAACCGACTCAATGGCGTACTACGAGCTGCTGCGTGGGCGATTTCTAAGGCCACCAATTTAATAATCTATCAGGTCAACGGGGCGCCATACAACTCTATCAAAACCCCAAATGCCATTGAGCAAAAGAAGCAAAAATAGCACGAGAGTGTCCTCTCGTTCAGTGTTCTCGCACTCATGATTAAAAAAAGAACAGTATGCTTTAAAACCAGTATGTGTGAGCATAATGAATTACTCAGTATAGTAATTTTCTCAATTGAAAAGTGCGGACTGCACATACTGTGAACAACAGTGATAGGTGTGCCTTGTCAGGAGTACATGACGGGCACACCTAAATATATATGTATAGCAATGCATGAACAATTGACTAAAACGTTGAAACAAATACTTGTGCCTTTAAGTGAATATCTATTATTTAACTTCTGGTGACACGAAAACGAAAATGAAGATCAACAACACCACACAATTTTTGTGAGGCATTCCTGTACTACTTAGTGGCTGTTCAAAACTGGCATGTAGCAGCATGAAAACTCTATTGAGTTGACAGAGTTGTCGCGTTTTGACGGGCATCGACTGGATAGTATATCAAGCCTTCCATAGTGACACAAGTATTATGTGCACGTGCAATACTGTCGGGAAAGAACAAGAACATAAAAGATACCACATGGTCCTAGTGTAGTAGAAAAGTCTCCGACAGAATTTTTAAGAGTTAAGATAGAGCAGTTCCTTTACGAGTATGATCAAAGGCATGCTGATGCAAGCCTCTCTGCTTGTGTAGGTTATGAAAGCTTTTTAGATCACCCTAGCTTTTCTTGCTTTATATTAAGGTGCACATCAGGTGAACCTTTTGTTTGCAGTTTTTACATTTGCAATGAACCAGAATATTGCTCTCTGAGCAAGCCTTCGATGATTTCTAACGCAAGCGTATTTGTGTAATAATGAATGTTACTGTAATTTCATTATCGAGGTTCCTCAAAGCTCAATGTCCCCAGTGAAATAACAATTTACTTACAGCTCCACTTCCCAATACGTCCTTGAGCTGCGGGTATTTCTCAAGCAGAAGTGAGGTCACCCTTGAATAAAAATGGCGAGTTGGAAACCTGAAAATATTGAAAATATTATGATTGGTTGTTTTTTGGGGGCTTTAATGTTCTAAAGCGACTCAGGCTATGAGAGACGCCATAGTGAAGGGCTACGAATATTTAGACCACCTGGGGTTTCTTAACAAGCACTTAATCTAAGTACACGGGCCTCTGACATTTCGCCTCCATCACAATGCAGATGCCACGGTCGGTATTCAATCGCACAACTTCCGTGTCAGCAGTTGAGCGCCACAACCACCATCGCGGTGGGGTGAAAATAACCTTGTTCAAGTCTCCACCGAGATATAGTTTGTTTTTGCCTCTGACACATGGAGAAGCTATCATTAATTTTGCAAATGCCTTTCAGGATTGCAAGTGTTTGTTTTTTTATTAAAAGATCTGAAGAGTTAATGACTTTCTCTATAGAATCAAATCTATTAAAACCTCACTAATTCATAGCCTGTCTGAGCAACTCAAAATATTTGAATTAGCATGAGTTTGGAGCCTACATTTTTGAATTTGTAAAAACTCTGCACTTCCAGCTCAAATCATCCAGAAAACTTTCATCACTAATTATGTAATCATGGCAATTTTATGAATGAATGGTCTGCATTTCCAAAGTAACTGTATTGCAATTATAAACGTGTTTGTTCATTCTCCCGAAAAAATGGCAAGATTCTGAAAACCTGGTGGTCACATCTTTTATATTATGACAGCAAGATTTTTGTATAACACAATTTTATGCCCACTGAACTTATAAATTACAAGGCACTGCTAATTCGACAGCCGTCATGAATAGGGGCAAATTACTAACAGTGTGATCTTCTTCATTTCTGTAAACAGCATGTGTACAATTTTTCGAGACGCTGCCGAAGAAATGGGGCTGCCAGTGCTAATGCTCTCATGAAGACTCCCAAGGTTTGGTAGCAAAAAAGTGTGCCCATCATCCTCTGATCGTGAAGGCCTACAAGACATCTTCAGTTCTCAACAAAATACTACAACTACAAAAAACAGAGTGCCCATTGTCACTAAGGGCAGTTTGGCAGTAGTAATGCTAGTAGTAATGACAGTTGGCAGTACAACGCTAGTCCTGCTTTGTGTGTTCCTTTTAGTCGATTTTTTCGCGCTGCTTCTAGTATTCGCGTCAAGGTCATTTAAGAGTCCCTTTAACAGCTAAAACCTATACTATTCGTGACCCTTCGAGAGTCAATAAAATTCTACTTTGTCATTCAAATGCACTTACAGATCGAAGGAAACGCTAATGTCATTTTCGTTTTCTTGGCTGCCACAGGACACCATACTGTTTGATGTAATGTGCTGCAAAAAAAGAGAAAAAAGGTCCATACACAAATTTGTAGAAGAGTTGGGATTTCACTGAACATGCGACAAACAAATCGAAATACCTCTGGAGAAGTTGATGCACACTGCGTCTCATTGTCTGGGCGCAGTTGAATTTTCGACATGTCGGGTATAGTGTCCTCAGGAGAGATATCTGCATACTCATCGAACATCTCGTCTAGTATCTGTGAATGGTAAAGCACAACTCTGTTTTATATTGTGAAGAGACTTGGGCAAACTATGAAGGACAAGGATATAAAGTGGCTCGGTTACGTAGGGCAGCAAAGTATTGTAAAAACGCACAAGCAGAGTCATGCTTTCGGATTAGAAAGCAGTATAGTAATGTTGCCCTGGATGTGCTGTTATGCGAACGAAGTGCATTAATAAGCATTTGCTTGGCGAGCGATCTTATACGGAACACTGCAATGAATAAGCACACTGAATGAAGCGCTCCTAAAGGGCATGACACACATTACACTTTTGAGTGCAGGGGAGCTCGACAAGACCCCTTTACATTACGTATGGCACTGGTTCCCGCGAGTAACGCCAAGCGCCCTTTTTAAAGCTGTTCCACACGCCGCGATTGTAACAAAAAAATTGCCAGATCCCACGCACAGTGGGAATCGATATGCGAAGCATAAGTAACGAAACGGCCACGAGGGCGCAAAGACGCAGGCAAGGGCATTGTTTACGCCATGAGGCATGTATGTCTTGATATTTTTCCGTTACATGGATTTTATATTTCTTATACGTGACACGCATGTCATTATTTTCATGTTACGACCTGACATTCATGTTCGTCATGTACTCGTGTCGCGCCACACCGACCTAGGCGCAAATGAGCGCAGCGAAACGGCCGCGAGGGAAGGAATTCGCGCCATGTTAATCATGAAAAACGACACGCATGTCAGTGTTTTCACGTCACGACCTGGCACTAATGTTCCTCACACACTCATGTCACGCCACACCAATTTCGACTCAAATTAATTGAACCAAACGGCTGCAAAAGCACGAAGTGTGCGTGACGTTAGCCATGTCGTACATGACATGTATTTAACCTGACATTCATGCTCGGCATACGCTCATGTAACGCCATACCGATTTCGGTATATATGTCCAGTTAGCGAAACGGTCGGAAGCTCATCAAGACAGTGTCATGTAAAACATCCCGTACATGACACGCAAGTCATGATTTTCATGCTAATATCTGTCATTTACGTTCACCGTACAATCACGACGCGCAATACCAAATTTGGTACATGTCAAGCTAGCGAAACGACCGTGAGCGCAAAAAAAATCGCACCAACCACTGCGACCAGAGCGAACCAATTCCAGCACATTGGTTGCTCGTCGCTGACGGTTGCGATCGGTCATTTTGTCGCTTGCAGTAACTTTCCGAAGAACACTGTGTTTCTGGTCATGTCAAACAGCCTTTAGCAAAATAAACACCACTCATACTCTAACATTTTGCAAAGAGCCTCTTTCAAGTAACCTGCACTACTTCCGCATAACGCTACTTTATCGGGCGCAGTTAACAAACGAACAAAGGAATACGTCCACTTGCCTGAAACGAGCTCGACGTCAGGTCTACTTTGCCGCCGAGAACTGGGCACGCGCTGATTGCCTGTTTAAGCGCGCTGAGGGTGTCATCATCAAGGACATATATCCTTGCCGCACCAATGTGCGGTACGCTAACTAGGCAGCGCGGCATCGCACGCAAATGTGCATACACAGGGATCACTAGTACTTTCAAATAGCAGCGCCGAGCAGTAGTGTTGGTAGTGTCGTGATCTTGCGCGGGGAACCACACCATGTGACAGACGCAAAACAACAGAGTCGCAAAACTTGCGAATACAGTATAAAAAAATGCTACATTTTAAACTTAAAATGCTTGCACTGGTAAACATTTCTGCCACCTATTGTTAAAAAAATACGTAAACACAAAATAACGTTTGCAGTATTAAAAATATAGTACAAAATACTGTCCGTAGATGGCGCTACAAACTGTGTATACCAAAATGTAGTGACATATATAATTTTTTGTGGGATTGCTTTACGCTTTTACTAAGAGAATTAGAAGGTGAGGTTTGACCATCTTTGGCAGAAATAGTTTAATACTAAAGATGCTGAAGATGCAACATATTCCTTTGAAATGACATTGTTGAGTGGGAGCGTTGCGCTTTGTCTGTGTTATCGCTGCTTCAAGGCCCAAACAACGCAGGCAGGCTTGCAGTCTAAAAGGATGCAAACAGTCCCGACTTCGAAGGAACATAACAAAGGTAAGCGTTATGAAACAGTGAACCTGTGTGCTGCTTTTCGCGCTGGAGCCATGTGGTGCGACTGCAGTGAAATAGGGCTGCAGTACTTACTCAAACATTGGTCAATCCGTCAAAAGTTATGCCCTTGAATTTGTGAAGCAAGTGCATCCTCTACTATGCTCTTTCCGTGACGACGGTGCGAAAGCGCTTTATTGCGCGTTCTTGCTCGCCGCCTCCTATCCGTGGAGGCGGCAGTGAACGCGGGCAAGGGCCACCTGTTTATGGGAGAGGCGGTACAGCAAAGCCTATTGAGCAGCCGTGCTGTGCCAACGGCTGTGCGGTGTTGCGGAGCGCGCTATGGCGCTTGTTCCCGCTGACAGCAAGCGGGGAGAGCGAAGTAGCCGTCGGCATTCCCGGCCTTTTACTTCGGATGTTTCGGCCGCTAAGCCAATCGGCTCAAGCCTATTAATGCGCGACACCGCTAAGCTTATATTTAAATCAATGACACTTTGAGCGTGCGGCAGGAACTCGGCGGGCAGCTCATTCGTTTTAAGTTTCGTTTCTAGGAGCACATGCGTGCATCAGGCGCGGTAACCAACCGCTGGGGGTAAGTGGTTAGCTTCATTTCAACGTTTCCTGCGGTACCATTTAGAGCTTTGCGCTTCGCATTGGTAATTGGGCAGAATACGCGAGTTTCGACAGTGCTACTTAAAAATCACCTTGGCCTGTATGCGAGTAAATACGGTATTGTGTAAAAGCATTTAGCAGGTGTGTAAAAGCAATTATGCATAGTCGCAACTTATGCATAATTGTAATTTGAACTAGTATGTGCTTGTGCTAGCACACAAAGCTGATTTGGTGATTTGTGTGATGCCACTTAACTTTGTGGGCGAATTGTTACTACAAGCATATGAAGAAAGTAGGCCATCATTGCAACAAATAAAACATAGGGGGAGTGTCTTTTTTTCTTTATCTTGTGTTCGTGAATGGAAGGGCAGTGGTAAAACTATTTTTTCCCGAAACATAATCGACTGGAAAGTATAAAGGAAAGGTAACCATGGGCTATTCATATGATATGAACCCATGACATGCATATCAATACAGAGCGAATGATACAGGATGTGCTGCTTGTGGTCTGTTGCCCTACGAGGCTTTTACAAAAATAAAGGAACACTTCTCACTTGAGTACAACAGCTTGCCCATGTAAGCACAGTTGTAGTTTATCATTTCAAGGATTCTGCATTGTGTACAATGATCTTAATTTGTACCTGAAAGTAATTCACTGGCGTGAAGGTTTCTGATTTTCACAAAATGGACTGGATAGAGTTTACATTCGCAAGTCATATTAGTGCGCTGGAAAAACCATCAAGGAGTGTTTCTCAAAGTGAATTATTTGTCTTTTCAGATGCCAGCAGTGCGAGTCTTTCGTTGCCCACGGTGTGCCTCTCAGCAGATGTCCTTGAAGACACTGTTCAGGCACCTGCGCACTGCCCATGGCCATGAATCAAATTGAGTGTGCGGTTTGGGTGGCTGCATGTAAACATTTCCTCACTTCTTTTCATACAAGAGGCATGTCTACAGAAAACATGCTGCTTACATAGAAGGAATGCACACTCGTGACGCGCAGGTGACGATGGCACGAAGCACTACAAATGCAGTACCTGATATACCTCAAGACGAAGAAGAGAGCCCAAATGTGCAAGTCAAACATAATGACTTTCTCAGGTCTTCATGTGATTATGCTTATCAACTGGCAGCACTAATTCTCAAATGGAAGGAAGGAAGGCGGCTACCTGAATCCACAGTGCACGAATTAGCCAACAATGTTATTGATTTTGTGGAAACCATCGCAGACCATCTGCAGATGCGATCTCATGGTGAGCCATCCGTCAACAAGCAAGAGATTTGCAAGAAGCAACTTGACCAGCTGCGGACAAGGTCTGGCCGGACAACACTGGAAAACACATTTTCCACTTGTTGAATCGCGTACGGTAGTGTTGCATGGAGGTGACACCATGGAATACGTTGCTCTCTGTGACGTGATCGAGCACATGCTTGAACATTCAGAACTTTCAGAGGAGTACAGTAGTAACTCCTCTACGGATGGTTACATGCGTTCGGTATTTGATGGAAGTGCATTTCAAGACCATGAGTACTTTGCCGCTGATACCAGAAAACTTTGCTTGCAATTGTACAGTGATGAGTTTGAAGTGTGCAATCCACTAGGCAGCAAGAGGGGAAAACATAAAATGACAGCTGTCTATTTCCCCGTGCTAAATTTTGATGTGAAGTTGCGGTCAGCACTGTCAGGTATTCACCTCTTACTCCTTGTCAAAGATAATCATGTTGTCACATACGGTTTTTCCAAGATTCTTGAGCCACTAATTGCAGATGTCAAGGTTCTAGCAAACCACGGCATAAATGTAGATGGAAACCTTGTGAAGGGATCTGTTTTCGTTTTTACTGGCGACTATTTATCTAGCCATAGAATTGGAGGCTTCAAGTGTACATTTAGCCAAGGAAGGATTTGTAGGTACTGCATGGTTCTGCGGACGGAAACCAACGACAAACACTTGGAAGGCGATTTTGTGCTTCACTCGCCGGAAGGCCACAAGCACCACTTGAGTATGTTGAGTGCAGGGCTGTCCACTCTGTCACTATATGGGGTCAAGGAGACATGTGCTCTTTTGTGCCCTGGCTTTGATCCGACACTGCACCTTCCGCCGGATATAATGCATGATCTGCATGAAGGAGTTCTACTATTTGCTATGCGGCATATAATATCTTCAATAACTGAACAGTTATTTTCACTTAGTGATTTGAACAAAAGCATTTCAGAGTAGCTTTATGATCCCCATGATATCCGCAACAAACCAGAGCCCATTCAAAGTCATATCTTGAAGGAAAGGCTGTATTTAAGGGATCGGCAACACAGACATTTTGCCTATTTCGCAATCTAACCCTATTTGTTGTGATAGCGTTCCTTCAGACAATGCAGTTTGGCAGCTTTACCTACTTCTCAGAGAAAGTGTTGACATTGTCATGAGTCACGAAATTCCAGTTGCATATGTTGCCTACTTGCAAAGAAAGATTCATTTCTTCAGTCTTGAGTTCAAAGCTTTGTTTCCGTCAGCGAAATTTCCATGTAAAATGCATTACCTCATACACTACCCTTCACACATTCAAAAATTTGGACCATTGAGCCTGTTATGGGCAATGCGATTCGAGTCGAAGCATCAGTATTTTAAAGACATTGCTCGAAAAATACGCAACTGGAAAAACCTTTTTCGCAGTCTTGCAATGAGGCACCAGTTTCTGCAGGGTTTTTTGTTCACCACAGGGGGTGACAAATCGACGCCCCGTAATACAGGTGTGCGGTGCGTACTGTATGAGCACCTACCTTGCTGTATTAGAGATTTTATAACTCTGAATAACCTTGTTTACACAAGTCCAATGGTTGTGAAATCTGTGATTGTTGATGGGATGACATATAGGGTAAGCTGCTGTCTAGTCAAAGGTGTTCCAGAAGATGGGCTACCAGAATTTTTGCTTGTGTCTCAAATATTTTATGTGAACAAGGTACTGTTGGTTATGGCTAAACTGCTTGAGACTGTATGTTTTGATGAGCACTTTCATGTGTATGTTGCTAGTGCCATAGACAAGTACAGTGTTCGAACTTCATTTTCATAGTTTGAAATAGAGCAGTTGTACATGCATGAACACAAGGGTCGGAATCTCATAACCACGCGCCATTCGTTGTTCTAAACTTGTGAAAGGATTTGCTCATGCAGAAATGTGAACAAAAACTTGCACATAACTTTAAAGGAGTACTGACACAATGTTTAGGCATCGCAAGAGAGACGTTTTTCATTTCTATGGCATGCAGTGTTAACGCTCTCCACACATCGGAGCCAAGAAACATGTATAACATATTTCAGTTTGATTTAAAAATTTTCATCACCCGGCATCTGCAAGACAATTCTACCGCAATACACATTATCATGACGAGTCAACATAATTCGCTGTGTCTACGAACTCTGCGTCTTGCAAGCGGCCGAAATTGGTGTTGGATTGGCTGGAAGATGATTCACTCATCGTTCTTTACATGCGCCATGTACAACTGACAGCAGAGATGACAGAGCTGCTGCTATAGTACATCCAGGTTTCTGCCCCCCAAGACAAACCTATGTCAGACTGTGTTCATACGTAACTGTGAAACCGAAAGTGGCCTTTTAGGGTAGCATAATTGAAAATGCATTCGAAGTGATCTGAGGCACCACAATACTATTTTAGGGTTACAACCTTAATTTTATTTTGAGTGACAATAGAAAAATTTGTAAAATTCGTGTCAGTGCTCCTTTAAGACAAAGGGAGATGGCAGCATAGATTGGAGAACAAACACGGATAGCTGATATTGCGCAGAAAAAGGTGAACCGGAGCAGGCTATGTAATGCGGAGGACATATAAGTCTTGCCTCTTAAAGTGACAGAATTGATACCAAAGGATCGGAAATATAGCTGTTAGGGCCAAAGGGTTAGGTAAAGTGACAAAATCGGAAAAGCTGTAGCCATAAAATGAAATGAGCTCGCACTGGATGGTGCAAGTTGGAGATCTTTAGGAGAGGCCTTTGCGCTGCAGGGAACATTAATATAGGTTGAAAATGATAATGATGATGAACATTGAACTGCCCTAACGTCATTTGTGTGCATTCTTATCTTTGTCAATAGCTTGCACATGAGAACTATTTTTGTGACTCATTTTGAAACATCAGTATGACATCGCATGCAGTGGTGAATGAGTCGAGCTTTTTTGATTTTGTGAATCAGTTGTGCAAATCTGTCTGGAAACCGAAGTACCATCCACTGCATGAACATGTACCACTTGTATTTATTGCTGCTATAAATGTGCATGAGTAATATACACAAATAACAACATTCATTTCTAAATCAATTAAGCAGAGGAAAGTATTGGGGACACTATTTGTAGGGATTTAACTCTATGGCAGTAATTAAAAAAGTAAACGAATTAAGTAGATAAAAAAGTAACCTGTCGCTGGCAGGTATCGAGCCTGCGGCTTTCAGGTTTCATGTCCGATGCTCTAATTATGTTGTGTCTAACAAACAGCAATGAGCCCTTTATAAGCACCTTTCCTTCATTCATTTCTGAAAATAACACGTGTCAAGCTGATCCCTTGTAAAGTAAATTAATATATATACTATACAAAAGCTATTTTGTGTTCTCACGGTCTTGGTTTGTATTTCTGTGCATTAAGAAAGGTATGATTTACATGTACAGTCGTGGACAAAATTTTGTCGGCCACGTCAGGCGCAAACGAGGCCAATAGCTCTATAGGTGAAAGCCAATATCCTGTTGCAGCTCCACAAGCTACGTATACAGCCAATGGTTGGTCAGCTTGTGGTGCAACGCCTGGTCAGCGCCAGCCGTGAGCCGAAAAGGGCGAGACCGCACGAGTGCCAGAACCAATTTAGAACTTAGTTTCGGCCGGGGCGCTGCTGCCACTGAGATATTCGCTACTTTGGTAGGGCTTCTAATGTGACCGTGGTGGCCAACCAGGCGAACTCTAAAAGCTGTTGTCTATGTTCGTTGACCACGTTGCTCACAACCTTTTGTCGGCGACTATACGCCTTTACGAGTGCTCTTCAACACCCATTAGTTGTAGCACCCTTCTTGCATCCTAGTTTACACCCTTCTGATGTATGCACCCTTTGCGTTCCGCTTGTAGGGTGCTGCGGCCCAATTAGGTTGCTCTAAGGGTGTGCGGTAGGGTGTAGCACCCTTTTTCACACCCTAATGGGTCAGAATTTGTTTAGTGTGCACGTTCGAAGAAATACCGTCAGTGTAAAAATTGGAAAGAATACACAGCATTCTCGCTCATTTAGTTCCGCAAACACTGAAAGCTTTGTTAAATGGAGTTGATGACAATATTAAACCCTCTCGGTACCTGGTGAGGAATGCACGTTTCTTCGTTAGACCGGGAAACTCGTAAAATAAAAGCGGGTTTCGTTAGGTCGAGTTCCTAACTGTATCTCAATTACTTTTAAAAGTACGACGGAAAACAAAGTACAACATTAGACTCTTAAAAAAATGGAGTGACACTCCGTCAAATCAAGATGGCTGACGCCAAGCCAGTGAACCGAGCAATGGATTTAGGCCTAGCGAGTGCATTGATTCTCGACTGATAAGGAGTATGCGGCACTGGCAATCACAAAAAAACGGTCCCGCTGAGCTTAATATCGAACGATATGACAGTAAAATCAAGCAGACAAACCTGTAGTGATGAAAACCTCGCGAAACGGAACGACGCAACTCGTACGTTTCGCCCGGCCAGCGAGACTGCGTTCACTTTAAAAGAAACGGATACTGCAAAGGGGCTCTCAGCCGGAGACTGTACGTTAGCTTTGCTGTCTTTATTTGTCGAAGCGTCACACGGTGTAGCGACGTTATCCACTTGTTTGTGCCTCCAAAATGTACATTCTGTAGCATCTAAACAATACAGGCGCAGCAGAGCATAGTTTCGATAGATAGATGTTCAACTTCATATAAGTAGGTGGAGATGTGATAGCACCACGGCCGTGAAGTAGGTGGTAGCTGGCGCCATCTAGAGAGATTAAACAATACTAAATAAAGTTGTTTCTGACTGAGGCAGCCTACGTTGATACTGCACACGGCATTTCCGGGAGGTAAGCCCATTCATGGATTACTCAAGGACACCGGAAAGTTGATACAGCTTTTGTTAATACGCACACGTTCACTATTAGCCTGGTGTGCGACTGATGGCGGCGCTGCGAACGGCGCCTGTATGACGTCAGAGCGGGGATTCGTGCGCTTTCGTCTGCTACGTAGGCCCAGCGCCGTGTTGAAACTACCGTTGTGGTAAATCTCAACAAAGAAGCAGTTCCATTGGTTATCTTGCATATGGTGGCTACTGAAGCTGTTCGAACAACCGTGGGACTGCTTTTAACGTTCATTTAGAACAACAGCTCTTTATTTCTTAGAGCTGCGGCCGCTTGTCTCCTCGGCGAGGGCTGCGCAATGGTGAAGTACAGCTCTGTGCCTCAGTGTACTTCGTCCGTTCGTGAAAAAGGCGTTAGCTTTCACAACTACCCTAAGGACGCAAAGCTGAAGAAGGAGTGGATCGTCAAGCTCAGAATGGGAATGCGTCCCACGCCTTCATTGAGCGTGTGCAGCAAGCACATGGCCGACAGTGACTTCTGCTACCCACCGTACGCGCCACTCTTAGGTAAGCTTGTGACCGTGTTTAAGCGCCTCGCCAATACTTAAGCCGTTTATTGCACGCAGGCTATAAGCATAGGCGACTTACTCCAGGTGCGGTGCCGTCCCACAACCTGCCGCGAAGGCCCCCACAAGGAGCCGACGACGCAGCCTCCGAATCGCCTCGCACGTAAGCGCGTCTCGTGAGCTCAGCTGAGCGGCGCAGGATATCTGGGACTACGGCTGCATTCGGATGGTGTACATACGTATTTTACTTATAAAGGCAAGCGCGCGCCTAGCGGACTGCTTATCATAAAGTCATAAGCGAAACCTGTTGCCGCTGTGTAGTGCACATTCTCTAAAGGTTTTCACCTGAGGCAGTGCAGACACTTTTTTAAAAGCGGAGCTAATTAAGCTTCTCGTTAGGCTGCGTTGCGTGAAACTGGACCCAGCTTGCCTTTGCCATGTTAATCTCTGTGGCCATGTGCGTGGTATAATCAGCGATTAACTATTTGTTATATTCTAATACCCATACGACGGCCCTGTGCGGTATTAATATGAACTACGACGTAATATCGTTCTCACTGAATTAACATTACGGGACAAACTGCGACCATGGGCATCGGCAGGGGGGTGTGCAGCAAGGCGGCACTTGCGCACTTGTTTGCAGGACGAGAGCTGCGACGGTCATGCGATCTCCGTTGACGGCCTCGACCGCGTATTCAACAACGTATGTGGGCTGCGTCGTACACCGCCTCGCCCTCGATGAGGCACTGCGACCTTTCACAAGCTTTATATACATACTTGTAGATGCTGGAGAACGGCACGCTTACTGAAATATCGAAAGAAACACCTAAACTCATTAGTATCGCACGGCGGAAACACGATAACGAGCGAGAACACTCACGCATGGTTTCACTTTCTTACCATCAATGCGGTCGGTGGTATCGGCGCACTCGTCGGCCATCCGGGGGAATTCTTGGCGCTGTCGATTGGGCCGCAACTAAAACAAGTTCAAGATTACACTCGAAAACATTCGTTGTAGGCGTTAGTTGACCGTCGCGAGGCTGTTCGTTCAACAAAGTTCCCGCCTGAAGCAGACGATCCGCATACAGAAGCAGCGGCTGCTGCAGCGCGGTTGAGAGCGGGGTTCCTGCTCTGAACTCACACACGAGAGGGCGCTACTCCAAGATCTCGAGGCCAATACTCGGGGACAACTTTCTATGGCAATGCAGTCAAGGCTACAGAGCCGAACCACGCCCTTTCGTCAGTGTCGCTGCGCAGCTGAAAGTAGTTCTGCAAAAAAAAAAGCTTT
The DNA here is from genome assembly GCF_013339695.2 of Rhipicephalus sanguineus. Classification (NCBI taxonomy): domain Eukaryota; kingdom Metazoa; phylum Arthropoda; class Arachnida; order Ixodida; family Ixodidae; genus Rhipicephalus; species Rhipicephalus sanguineus. The sequence continues at coordinate 139,982,100 of NC_051183.1, forward strand.
TTGTGCGTAACCTAATCATTTTAAAACGTGCAGTTATAATTTTTAACTGCTAATTGATAATGCCAGAGAATTGTAAGTGATAGTATGCGAAATAGCGTTATATTTTAGATTATTCGGTTTTTTTTATTTGCCGCGGTTCCCCACTGGCGCCGCATCGGCTCTCTTCCTTACCATCACCGCCATCACCATTGAGAGAAAAAAAAAAGAATGGCATCCGCGTCGCCAGGGCGTTCTTCCTCCGGTTGCTTGCCAATTGGCTCGCCGCACAGGATATTCAAAAAGCTTGAGTACCAAAAGCTGTCGAAACCAACCAAGCAAGTGGCCTGCAATGTGCACGCCCAAGTGAGACTGACGCAACCGGGACTCTCCGTCGCTTCCGTGTTTCGTTCGGTTAGCCAGCTTACCGGCGTGAGCGAGCGTACTGTTGCACGGCTCAAGGCGGATGTTTTAAAGGGCACCCTGAAGTCCTGGAAGCGTAAAAGGCTTCGTTTCGCGGCTGAATCACCAGCAAAAGTTACTGGAAAGACAAGAGTGCAGCGGTACGATAGTTTTACCCTGTCTGCTCTTCGCTGGAAAGTATGTACACAGTGGTCCACTGTTAAAGGGAACCTCGGAGCGTGTGGCGGCAGATGGGCGCCACCGCCGGCCAGCGGCTGCAACGAGTTTCGCGCATGCGCAGTGGGCACTGTGAGTCTTGCTCTTTCTTCGTCTGCTGCCGTCTGCTTCCGCACTGTAAATCGTCGCGAAGCGAACCGCTGACGCGACGGAAGAGCACCGGGCACGGTGCTCACTGCGTCTGCGCGAATCTCGTTGCAGCCGACGGCCGGCATGGCGCCGAGCTGCCGCCACACGCTCCGATGTTCCCTTTAACAGTGGACCCCTGTGTACATTCGCAACGAGACGCCAACGGCAGAAAATATCCTCAGCGAGGTAATCGGCGACACCGACATGGGGCTACCGAAGCAAGTGAGTGTCAGAACGATGCGCAGGCTTCTGAATGACATTGGATTTGCATTTCGGAAGCGAAATCGTAACTGTGCACTGCTGGAAAGGGACGACATCATCGTGTGGCGGCGGAAATATCTGCGGACCATTCCAGAAATGCGAAAGGAGAAACGGTACGTAGAGTTACTGCTTCGATTTGTTGTACAGAGATATAAATGTCAACGATGTCAATTAAAACACAAATGCCGCATGTAAAAATACAGAGTAAAAAGAGTAGGAAGAGGAAATAACGATGGAAGTTCTCGTACCGTTAAATATTTAATTTTTAATTCACCCGTCCTTATACATGTTGCCGTTCATCTTGATTTCTACTTTTTATGGCTTGCTTCTGCATCTGCGGCTCTTATTTGTATTTTGACAGTTATTCTGGTTAAGCAAGCGAAGGCAAAAGTGCGTATCGACGTGTTCTAAAGACGTATGGATAGCTCTGAATGAAGGTGTTTTGTTATTCATGCGAGTAGGTACCTTCTGCGAATATTTTTTTTTATTTCTTTATTTTCCAATACCACCCAAAAACTGCAATTATCTGCCTGCCTGGTATAATGATATTAGATGCACATCATAAATTTCTTCTGTCTAAATTGACCCCTCTCGTTAAACAGAGAAACCTGGCACATTTTTCCTTGCTTTCGCAGGGCTATATACTATCTTGACGAGACTTGGGTGAATGCTGGGCACACCAAGGACGCCACTCTGTCGTCACTTGAGGACGCCTTCCGCAAGGGTCTCACAACTGGGCTTCGCGCACTGAGCAGCAAAGGTGGTCGGCTCATTGTCCTTCATGCTGTAAGCGAAAACGGCTTCGTGGATGGGGCGTCTCTCGTTTTCGGTTGGAAAAAGAGTGTTACCAGTGACTACCACGGTGAAATAGATGGCCCACGCTTTGGGAGATGGTTCAAAGAACTACTTTTACCGAACATTGAGCCACGGAGCATAATTTTCATGGACAGTTCTCCATAGCATAGTGTTCAGCTCGAAAAGTTCCCCTCGACGTCGTCTCGCAAGGGCGAGATTCAGTCTTGGTTGAATCAAAAAAACATCCCGTGGTCTAATGACCAGTTGAAGCCAGAGCTCATTCAGCTGGTTAACAAAAACAAGCACCGTTTTTCTGGATACCGGATTGATGCCCTGCCAAGGTTGCTGGTCATGACATTGTTCGGCTTCCTCCTTACAATTGTGAATTCAACCCTATTGAAATGTTATGGTGCCTGGTCAAGGGGTATACTGCAGCCAACAACAGGTCGTTCACTCTTGCTGGAGTCGAAGAACTTCTGGACGAAGCCATTGCCCTTGTGACTCCAGAAAACGGGGCGCGACTGCGCTCATGTGGTGCGTCTTGAAGAGGAGGCCTGGGAGCAGGATGGTGCAACCGAAAGCACTCTCGACAGCATCATAATTGCTCTGAAATCTGACACTAGCAGCTGCAGTGACAATAGTGTCAGTGAACTGAGTGGTATACAGGAACTCTGCTGAACCCGGTGTGCGCTGACTCACGTGATTCTGATTGTTTGTGAGATGCTATGTATTCCTTTTTGATGCCCAACAGCTTGCAAGTATGCTTTGTCATTCTAAAAATCAGGGCGTGCCAACAAGCACACAGAAAGGAAGTCAAGACACCACAAACGCCGATTAACAAGTAAAGATGTCCACTACCCGCTTACGTGATTCTGGTTGCATGCAGCACCAAGCAGTCATTTAGTATGTTTGTTGTGAGCATGTGAATTAGTCTTTTCATTATCAGTTTTGGGTGGCACATGTACTTCACACATAAAACGGCAGCTGAGGAGAGCAAGCAGTGCTGAGTGATCCATCACATATCTTGTTTCACCCGAAAGAAATGGTAGAAAAATTTTGATTACAACCCAAGAGACTGTAAACAGCCTTTCCAAATAGCTCTTACGGGTAGATGAACTGACATTACTGGATGAATAATAGCTCAAGGGCTGCGAGATGGAACTGACTTCCAGAAATGCATTGTCTCATCATTTGTAACTGTTTCACTCATCTGGCAAAAAAAAATACCACCATCAGTTACACTACGTACATGGATAATAATTAGTACCCACTTGCTCATGGTTTGTTTTGTCTCTTTGATTGCACATGTTAATTGCTTAAGTAAATGGGCTCGTTGAGCACAAATACTTCTACAAGTCCGTTTTTACAGGGCCAAATGACGAGGTCTTAAGGGAATACGCACAGTAACGTGCTTGTCTTCATGAAATTTTTGATGTACATTGTAGTCAGGTACTTCATAAAGTGCTCACGTAGTCATAAATGTTTCGTTGGTAATACACGGCTGTCTGGCTTTAATAGATTAAGTTGGCTTGAAAGAAGGGGACACAGTATTAGAGGTTTATTCCTACGACTGGTGTGCATGTGTGTGTGCATTACTACTTGAGCGACTTTAGATTTTAGCCAGCTGATTATGTAGCAAATATATACCAAAACACCTTGTTTTAGCTGCTGCAATTTTTCACGTAGCACAATTTATTCCTCCTGACAAATACTCGCCGTGTCCGGATTTAAACTGTCTGCAACAGGTCGTGGTCGCCCTGTGTGTTCAAGGGGTTTCCTTGCTGGTTCAGGAAAAGTGTGTGTGAATGCCGGCTACAGCCACGAAAATCCAGATTTTAATGTGGAGGGAAGAGGGATGGTGTAATCACCACGCTGAGTATGGCTCAGAATGTTCGCATTGGACAAAGTTAGCTAAGGAAATGTGGTTTACGATGTCAGGAACCAATTATTGCTGGCGAAATGGTAGGTGACCATTGAGTTTTGAACTTTAGAACCAGCGCTAATTGTGTAGATGTTCAGAAAGCATGACATTTTACAGACGTGCAGGAGTTTACACGCCTTCCTGTTCTAAGTAACCTAACAGGTGCAACATACGATTGCTATCCTGAGGCGTACATAACCGGCGCCATGCGGTATCGTGAAAAATGACCGCATACCCGTACGGTTTTTATGAAGGAGACGGAAACTAGCAGCGGTTGGGATTGAACACAGGATTCGTGGGTTCTGCAGCGGCGCGAGGTCGCCGCTATACGTTTGCTGAGCCGCGGAGCGTGTGGGCAGTAGGCCACCTAAGACCTTTGATGCCGGCGTAACTCAACGCGATCCAAACTGAATGTAACTTCGCGCCGCAGGATGTGCGAGCTGGTCATCGGTGTACCGCGCCCGCGCTATGTAAGCACGCTACACGCGTCATTTTTCAGCTGTAGATGAGTTTACATATCAGTGCATGCCCTAAAAACTGCATTGCTGAAAATATTCACGTCATTTCTGGACGACACAGAATGCCACAGACAAATTAAGCGTAGGGAACGAAACGCCAATATGCCTGGACGCTCGGTAATCGTGGTTCAACGCAATCAACCAAGGAGCACATGCGAAGAAATGAACTCCAGGAAATACGCATCTATCACGCCGAAACTGAAACCGAAACAAGTTCACCGGGTACTACTTTGGCGCAGTAACACAGAGCAGTTAGCTCCGCCCCCGTAGCTTTCCCTTCATTGCCACAGAAAGTTGTCCCCGAGTATAGGCAGACACATAGTACACGCAATGAATTCAATACATACACAATTCATTCGCATGTATAAAAACTATTACATGCACAATTCACTACAGACGCATACGTACAGACGTTTGCACATACCCCTCTATGAAGCGCTGGCCCTTATATAGTCACTGAATTACAGTGGACCATGTAGGCACAAGCGATGCGTCATTTTTCTTCAACTCTTTACGATTTCATGGCTGCGTCACAAACTACGCCGACATTATTCAATAGTAGCTATGGCTTAGCCAAGCGCACCAGTTAATCTAAAGCCGCATAATAATGAACAATACAATTACAGAGTTGATTAAGTTAGTGCGAAGACGACAATATTGAGAACCGTTCATACCATTACGACGACATTTTGAAGTAGCGCCATCTTCCGACGGCGGCCACAGATGAACTTTCTCTCACTGATTTCTTTATTTTCAATAGTTACTGTGGGAGGGCGGAACATCGGCAACATGCAGTTCAGATTCTGCCGCCTTCGTCGCATCGACTTCGTTGAGTGGTTTGGCGTTGACATCTGTTCACATTCTATTTATGCGTTGCCCACAAGTATGACGATGCCCCGCCACGGTGGTCTAGTGGTTATGGCACTCGACTGCTGACCCGGAGGTCGCGGGATCGAATCCCGGCCGCGGCGGCTGCATTTTCGATGGAGGCGAAAATGTATGAGGCCCGTGTACTTAGATTTAGGTGCACGTTAAAGAACCCCAGGCGGTCGAAATTTCCGGAGCCCTCCACTACGGCGTCTCTCATAATCATATGGTGGTTTTGGGACGTTAAACCCCAGATATTATTATACAAGTATGACGATGGGCCAGGGATTCGTTCAACTGCTAGCCCTTCAAAGACAATGCTTCTGATGCGGTACGGCTGTCTCATTTGTATATACGTACGTTACAACGCGGGTCGTGCTAAGAAACAAGACAACATGGCCTCGCACCGGACGGTGGTCTTTCGAGAGCGATGTCAGTGGCTCTTGGCGTCGCGGCAGCTCGATTACTTGAGTAGAGAAACTGGCGCTACACCGCGCGAATTATGGAAAAGAACGCTACCCACACTACGTGTTCTGTAATATTTCAGTACGTTGTACCTACATGCTGCTCTGCTACGGTTACGTCACGGTATTCGCCTGGCGTGTGAAATCGCGGTGATTGTGCGACAGCTGTGTAGTTGTCGTTGTGGCGGTGGTTAGTCTTGCGTTGAATTTTCACTCGTTGGATAACACTCTTTTCACAAAGGTGAGTGAGAGTGTTAGTGATTACCCACTGTGCACAGCTGTCATTAGAAGCGCATCTTGTGTTGAGTTTAGCACGCCAAAGCAAAATCCTGAGAACGAGAGGTACATACTGCACGCGTGCATAAGTTCGTCCTAATTCTCAGTGATGGCATGCATATTCCAAAACGCATGTGATTCAGAATTTTGGCTTAATTGACAGAAGTCATTAACTTATTTTTCAGATATGTGCAATTATGATGCAGGTCAACGTTAAAATGCGGCCGCGGCGGCCACATTTCCATGGGGGCGAAAGGCAAAGAACACCCATGTGCTTATGTTCGGGTGCACGTTAAAGAACCCGAGTTGATAGAAATTAATCCGTAGTCCCACACTACGGCGTGCCTCATAATCATACGGTGGTTTCCACACGTCAGACTCCAGCAAATATATGTTATCGTACTTTCACGCATGCACTGTCCAGTGGTATCACGTTTGTTAAATGTTGTAAAAATTAACTTTCATGCTTCTTTATATTGTTGTTGTATTTATAAGTGCTATAAGTGCTGTGTAAAACTTGAAAAATTCACAGCATACCCACGGGTGAATGATGAAGAGCTTGAGCGATACTCCTGAAGCAATCATGGTTACACCGTGAAATCTTCAGTACATCATAGACGCGACAAACACTATATATTTATACAAGAAATTTTATTAATCGTAAGTGCTAGCTAGACGTGGCTTCCGTTCACCCTTCATTATAACGGCTTTATGGTCGGTGAAGTAATGTATGGGTGATGGATCGTAGTGGGATGTTTGCAAAGACGAAGTAGTGGGCAGTTTGCAAAGGATGGTTGATGGGAGATACTGTTTGGGAGATACTGCCGGTTACGCCTTACGCCGGACGCGTGACAAGGCTGAACTACGAGGAGCTTCGCCCCTAATACGCGTGGTCTTCCCAAGTATGTTAACGCCGAAAAAATTTGAATTATTGGTGTACCGTCTAAGGTGTTCATTAAAACAAGACTTTTTTGTGAAGCGGGACTTACTGCATTTATGACAAGCAGATCGTGCGCAAACGTATACAGACAACACGAGACAAACGGAAGTACGCGTCGCATGGCGTACACGCCGAGCCTATAAAAAAGGAAAAAAAACGCCACACACGTTACTCAACACATAGAACAAAAACAATGAACGTCACTCATGTGTTGCTAGCATCAATCCTAGGTACAAGTAATTGCATGCGACTGGCCGAGATCGGTAGCAGTGGATAGTCTGGTCGGAGGCTGCCGAGTGAGCGCGAAAGGGCGGCCGCTCTCCGCAACACGGAATCACGATGTAACTCGGCGTGCGCATGCGCGCGCGCGCAAGTGATTGAGGAGAGAAGTTTCTCCCTTGGCGCTTGCCGCAAGAGGGCGCGACGAGTAAATGGTCCGCAAAGGAGAAAGTCGCTGCTCCGAAGGAGGAATGGAGCCCGTTGCTCCATTCTCGCTCCCCTTTTTTTAGAGTGTATGTAGTAGTTCTGTTGTACTACACTTAAGAGAGTGACGGCGTCCGGATTTAGATTGCTTGCCCAAGGGTAATTCACAATTTTTCTGTACCGTGGCTACGGTGACGTTACGGCCTTGATGCATATTGCAATTTTCAGCTTCTCAACTGCTTAGTGATGACTTGGACGCACCTAAATTTATGAATTAGAGAAAGAGTAAACGCGGAATAAAGCACAAAGTGGGTGACAACCTTCAACCTTTTATCTCAACTTCTGATGTTGCATTGGGTCGCTATCCAAGATCGCATTACATGTTTACTACAAGCGCGTCGAAGCCAGAAATGAAAATACAGACACATTTGAGACGTTCGATGTTCAATTATGAAAAAAAAAACAATCTTGTGAATGTTAGATACTGCCATTAAGAAGCTAGACACATGAGATTAGTATCATTATTTAGCAAATCCACATATTCAGTGCATTATCAATATCAACACCAAATATATTTCCGTAATTTATCAGAACATTCAAGATACACAGTAAGCCACTTTACACCCTTAAGGTAGTTTTACCATGTCTGTAACTATGTAACTAACACTCTAACACCCTAAGAAAAAGGCATTTTCCCAACTAATAACACAGATATCTTTACTAAAACTGAGAAAAGTAAATGCTAGCATTCAGGGAAAATCAAATTCCATCAGCATGGAATGATAAAACACCGCAATAGGGCGTCTTGAAGGGCCAGTTGGTACATGATACTGCGAGGAAACAGCGCAAAAACGGGACTAAGTCGAAGGAACGAACAACCCAAGCGCTGATGAACTAACTGTGCGCAGGTTTATTGCACCAGAAAATATATACCAGAAACAGGAACTGAAAAGACACACAAACATGAACTGTCACATGTCACAGTGATGAAACTACAACGAATGTCCGCCATGAGTCAAGATATCACATTTGGCTCAACAAAAACACTACCGCCTTTTTGAGAAGCGCGACTGACGGCACGCTGACGCACGTGTTTCCTTTACTCTTGATCGAACATACTTCATCGATTTTGCGCTCGGTGCGATGCCCACACCTTGAGAGAACATGCGCGCAATATCAGGTCGTCAACACGCAGCACCTTGGCAGCACATTGTTCTTCGCGTGGCTGTGCTACACTCCTCAATGACTGTGAGGTTCAAACATGAGCGACACATAACGCGACATAACTCTTAATTGGCGAGGCGGTGTCGCTGTCTGTGAGCGGTGAAGTGAAGTACTGCGTCTTGACTATAACGAGTGCCAATAGGGAACCATTCGGTGACGATGCAGTTCGGGCGCCTCGAAGTAACGGAAGAAACGGTGTCCACGCTGGCATCAAGGAGGCGGGCTCGACGCAGGTACGTTTGTGACTGACTTTTCTTCTTCTGGCGCAAAACGACTTGGGACATTGAATATAGTTGGGAGTCTTCTGAAGGGGAGGAAGAAGTAGTTCGAAGAATGGCGTAGACGTGTGAAAACACCGCTCTGTGTTTCCCTGAACAATGCTTCAGAGTGCTTCAGCTACTGGTGACCCGGACTACGAACCCGACCTTCCATGAAGTAGCGTGAGAATCCAGACGGCCTCAACCCTAGTCCTACTACAACTGCAACCGGCCAGGTACCCTCTTCGAGTGTTGCTGGTGCTACTACCATAATAACGCTACCGCAGCTGTAGCTTACCGATCCCTCGTTATGGTTCATTGAAGCAGAAAACAAGTTCTGCATGCTTCGCGACACATCAGAAGTTTGCAAGTATGAACTACTCATTGAAGCGTTGCTGCTACCGGCAATGGCCGAGATGCGCGACATTCTCGTGCAACCCTTTGGTGAAACTCCATATGCGACCACCAAACAAACACTTCTTCGCCGACTCGTTCTGCCTGCACATCGGCTCATTCAGCAACTCCTAAACAACGAAGAGCTCGGGGACAGACGTCCCACCCAGTTCCTACGTCACCTGCAGCACCTGATTGGGGACCAGCCGGGCTTCATTGACACAGCCGTATTACGTGAGCTGTTTCTACAGCGCCTTCCAATTAACGTGCGAATGGCTCTCGTAGCAGCTATCTCAACTCGCAGAACTGGCTGATGACATGATAGACTTTGCTCCGGCAGTCATGAACGCGGCCCGTACTTCTGCAGTTTCCGAAGCAGATTCCATTCAAGATACGGTAAAAAAGCTTGCATCTCAAGTAGCCCACTTGCGCCTGGAATTACGGAGCACTCGCAACTTCAATGACCAACCTTGTCCACATCGACAACCTCTCAAGTCGCCTTCTGTGCAACGACCATTTCACCAACCTGATCGCAGCTTTGCAACACAGAACCCATGGTATTGTCACCGACGTTTTCGTGCCGCGGCTTGTCGATGTGTGTCACCCTGTTCGTGGCGCATGGGAAACGCTCAGGGCGATCATCAATAAAAGCGGTGGGCGATCACGGCCAATCATCGAGCCGCCTCTTCCAGATAATCGACTGAATCACAGGGCCGTGCTTGCAGGTGGACACTGGAGCAGAAGTCAGCATAATTCCTGCTTCCAAAGCTGACCGGCGTCTCCGCGCAAAGTCACCTCATCTACAAGCTATCAACTCTTCTGTCATCGCAACTTGCGGATATAAGTCCCTGGCTCTCGCTCTCAGCCTTGAGAGAAGGTTGCAATGGCTATTTTGTATAGCAGATGCTCGCTATGCCATCTTTGGGGCCGATTTTTATAGGCATTTTCATCTGCTCGTGGATATGAGCCGCTGTCGCCTGGTGGATAGCATCACCGGCTTGTCGGTCAACGGTTTTCTGTCACACGTCACGGCCCTAAACCCTACTTTTGTGAAACTACCTACCTCGCCGTATACAGTTCTCCTCAATGAGTTTTCGAAGATTACTACAGTCTGCAATAGATGAGCCCCCTAAGCACTCTGTGACTCATTGCATCGTTACCACAGGTACGCGTGATCACTGCCACCATTGCCGGCTCGGTCCTAATAAAGTTCTAGTTGCTCGCAATGAGTTGGAGCATATGTTACCAGTGAAGATCATTCGTTCGTCATCAAATGTGTGGTCGTCGGCGCTGCACATGGTTCCCAAGAAGAACAATTACTGGCGGCCCTGTGGTGATTATCGTGCACTCAATGCGGTCACGGTTCCAGACCGATACACTTCACCCAATATTCAGGACTGCACTGCCTTTTTAACCGGCAGAACAGTATATTCGAAGATAGATCTCGTGAAAGCTTATCAGGTGCCTGTCGAGCCTTCCCATATCCCATATCCCAACTGCCATATCTACACCATTTGGGCCTTCTTGAGTATTTAAGGATGCCCTTGGATTGGAGCGACGCAGCCCAGATATTTCAGTGTTTTATAGACGAAGTCACCGGAGACTTACCGTTTTGTTTCGTCTATATAGACAATCTTCTCATCTCCAAGAAGGACGCTGAAACACACAAGGCGCATATACGTGAACTTCTCACTCAACTTCGTGATTACGATCTAGTAACTAATATTGAAATATGTCTGTTTAGAGTCTCGGAGTTCACATTCCTCGGACATCGCATCACAGAAGATGGCATCACTTCTCTACCTGAAAAGGTTCAGCATATCATCGACTACCCGCCACCAAAGTCCACACGCCGTCTGCATCGTTTTCTCGGAGTCCAAAATTGTTATCGTCGTTTCATCCCTACATACTCTACATTGCTGCAGGCTCTTGAAGCATTACTTCGTCTACTCCGAAAACCGAGTCGGCTGCAATCCTCTGAAACACGGTCACTGAAGAAGTCTTCGCCATCGTTACGACGAAACTCCCCGAATCCACCCCCCTACACCACTCTTCACTGACTGCTCCCACTAGCCTCATGGTGGACGGTCCTTCAGAAACAATTACTGCCTCTATTCATCAGTACATCAATGGTGCACGGGCTCCTATCTCCTTTTCCTAGAAAATTACGCGACTCTGAGCGCCGATATATACTTTCGGACGGGAGCTCCTAGCGGCCCAGCTTGCGGTGAAGCAATTCAGGTACTTTCATCAAGGGCGAGAATTTGTCATTCTTACCGGCCACAAGCCACTTGTTTCGGCTTTAAGCTCCTCCAGTGCGACGCATACTCCTACAGAGCTGCGGCACCATGCTTTCAAAACGAAATTCACCACTGACATACGCTACGTCAAAGACAGCCTTAAAGGGGTACTGACACGAATATTTTCAGTTGTCGTTTTTTTTGCGTCAAATGAAAGGTCAAGCCCCCAAGAGCCTAGAAAAGGTATTGCTAAGCGCGACTGCGCCCTGGAAAATTAATTACAGTATGTTTTTAAAAGCTAGTTTCGGTTCCTACTGTACCCTGACGTCACAACACGATATGAGCTTCTCGTCACGTGCTCGCACAATATATAGTGACGTTTCCACGGCCGCTCCTCGCCGTGGCTCCGTTGGTGACGTACAAGCGGTCATTTTGGAAGTTTTGGTACCTGACGTCACCACAACTAGCCAGACTGCTGCATGAAGTCACCGGAATTAGTACTGTAGCCTGACGTCAAGCTAGTGTCGATGTCAGTAGGTGCGCCATGGAAAAATTGACTTTAATATCAAATTAAAATATCTTATCAGCATTTGCTGAGCTTCACACTTGCTCAGAGCCGTCTCTGCATGCAGGAGGTTGGTATGGCAGAGTAAACTCGCCTTCAAAAAAAGGTGTCAGTACCCCTTTAACATTGATGTCGAAGCTCATAGTCGCATTACCATCAACGCCACAACAAGCCCAATCCTCCTATTCTTGTCTTCACTCGCGGAGGCATAAGTATTAGATGATGAGCTTCCACGACTCCGATTATCTACATCCCTCCAACTGTACCAAGTTAACTTTCTCGACCACGACGTCACGCTCACTGCACTGGCATCTGTGTTCCTTCACGTCTGCGTCGTGCTGCTTGGATACCTTGCACTAAATCTGCCATCCAGGCATAAGAGCCACGCAACATCTGATCACCGAACATTATATTTGGTCACGCAAACGCACTGACTTTCATGACTGGCTTCGCAATTGCACAACGTGTCAGTGTATCAAAGTTCAACGATACACCAAGCCTCCGTGGGGAAAATTCCCTGTCCCTGATGCACGTTTCGCCACCATTCAATTCGACAATGTGCGACCTTTGCTACCATGCCGCAGTTTTACCTACGTGCTCACGTGTATGGAAAGGTACACAAGGTGGCCTGAATCAGCCCCGATGCCTTACATAACGGCGCAGACAGTTGCTCGCATTTTTCTCTTTACCTGGATTAGCCGTTCCGGCGTAGAATCAACGGTAACTACTGTTCGAGGCAGAAAATTCGAGTCGGCGCTTTTCACTTCTGTGACATCTCTTCTGAGTTATGCGCGGATTCGGGGCACTGTTTACCAGTCTACGTCCAGTGGCATGAGAGAGAGATTACATCGCAACTTGAAAGCAGCACTCGCCTCTCACCCTCACGCCGAAGATTGGGTGTCACACCTCCCTATCGTGCTTTCCAGCTTTCAATAAACACTGCGACGAGAACTTGCCTGCTCTGTAGCCGAGATGGTTTATGGCTGAACACTCCATTTGCCGCATGACCTCGTCAACGTAGTATCTACGAAGACTGTTTCGGATCCATCGTCCTTCGTCCAGCGTCGGCGGATACTCATGCAAAACTTGCGCCCATCGCCAACTTCTGCTCACACGAATAAGCACGTTTTTCTGCCCTCAAACCTAGACACCCTCACACTTTTAAATGCGAAGCATTTCTTAATGAACTTCTACGACTTTGAGCGTATCTATCTATCTATCTATCTATCTATCTATCTATCTATCTATCTATCTATCTATCTATCTATCTATCTATCTATCTATCTATCTATCTATCTATCTATCTATCTATCTATCTATCTGTTTAGCCGCCTACCAATTTGTGCTCTCCTGGCTGTTTCGTTCATAGTGTGTATACCAAAATTGGTGTGGCATAACATGACTATGACAAGCATAAATGACGGGTCAGAACATGAAAATCATGACATGCATTTCATGTACAGCATGATTTACATGCCACAGTCTTGGTGCTCTTGCGGCCGTTTCGTTGATTTGATATTCACCAAAATTGGTATGGCTTGGCAAGAGTGTATGGCGAACATAATTAACAGGAGTTATTATGAAAATCATGACACGAATGTCATGTACAGCATCATGTACGGCAAACGTTGCTAATTCTGCTGCGTAAACACTTGGGATATGAAGCAAGGTGTGTGACCGGGCTAGTTGGTATTCCATGGCGACGTGAAAAGCGCGTGAAACACACAAGGATGAGTAACCGACGAGGACTAGCGCTGTTCACGTCGACTTGGGACATGAACTGGTAGTGGACAGTCTGCTTAAGGGGAGGAAGAAGTAGTTCGAAAAATGGCGTAGACTTGTGGCCAATCCCGCTCGTGGTTATGAGCCAGTCTCCTTGAGGCAAACAAACAAACAAACAAACAAACTTGTGAGTAAACCGCTCTGTGTTTTCCTGAACCGTGCTTCGGAGTGCTACAATCTCTTTGCCTTTCGCGTCGTGTTACCGTGTGGCGGCTCGTCGTAGGACAGTGCAGACTCGACATGCACCAACGGTGTTTCCCCGCCGGCTTCGAGTGTGATAGCACCTACTTATAAAACTGCTGCACTACGCACCGCAGAAAGGCTGTGATGTGGATGGCCGGATATCGCGCCTAGGTGGAGCGACACACACGGAACGCCCTGACGCGGTCACGGCTCAAGCTAGCAACCTCTGCCTCCCGCGTTCCTGAAGCGCAGTGTGATAGTGTATGTATGAGTAAAGGTGTGGGTTACCTTATTACTGGGCTACGTACACCGTGCCTTTTCTTTCAATAGACGACGCTTTGAGGGGGTGCATATCGAGTGCCAGTGTTTATTATGCGCGTGCTGATGCCGTCTTTGCGCAATATTCACAGATGATATAGCTGCCAAACAGCAATAGACCTCGTATAAGCTCTCATACATCAATGCACCATAAACATTCAACTGCTCCTGTGAAGACACGATTGACTTTCGTGTTATACCGATTTCCATGTATATTTTTCCTTTTCGTTTTGTTCCATTTTTGTTTTTCGGTTCTATGTATTCTGTAGCGAAGAGGAATGCCCAGCGCTGCAGCCACATCGCCAGCTCTGCTCGAGGCACGAGCTGGAGCTGCCCAGCCTGTGTCTGCTGAAACGCTGCCTGCGCCTGTACAGCTCTTGCTGTCCCTGCTCGGACGCTTCCTGCCCAGTGTTTTTATTATATTTTTGGTGGAGGTTGCTGCGGTTTTCCCCCGGCCCTGGAATTACGCAGTCGAAAGTTGCCGCCCGTCATGCCTGACAACGCCAACTCGACACCCCCCACGGCTTCGCCGCCCATGGTATGTCCCGGTGCCCAACTTCTGCGCGAACCCGAGATCTTCAGCGGCACCGATGAGAAAGACGTGGAGGATTGGCTTGAATCTTACGAAAGAGCCAGCGCTACCAACAAATGGGACGATCCTATGAAGCTCGGCACCGTCATGTTTTATTTAACGGATGTCGCCAAGCTGTGGTATAAAAACCACGAGGCTGATATCCCCACTTGGACGACCTTCAAAACCAACATCGCAGCAGTTTTTGGCCGCCCTGGTGTGCGCAAACTTCGGGCAGAACAACGCCTACGAAGCCGGTCCCAGCAAGCTGGTGAAACGTTCACCAGCTACATCGAGGACATTCTCGACCTCTGCCGCCGGGTCAACCCGACGATGGCGGAAGCGGACAAGGTGCGCCACATCATGAAGGGCATTTCCGATGACGCCTTTCAAATGCTGCTCTCTAAGAACCCTGGCACTGTCTCTGAACTCATCGAGCTTTGCCAGAGTTTCGACGAGCTCCGAAGACAGCGTCTTCTCACGCGCCGCCAACACGTATCTGACGAAGACATCTCGAGCGTGGCTAGCGCTCCTCACTTCGAGTCGCTGTTCTCCCAGATAAAGGAGTTTGTCCGTGCTGAGGTCGCTCGTCAGCTTTCGCTGCTATCAACAGCCGGCCAACCACCATCGCCTTTGCCAGCAAACATACGCCAGGTGATACAGGAGCAAGTTTGCGCGGCTCTGCCTTCTGCCCGCGACACTCCACCGGCGCCGACCCCTGTTGCCTGTGCCGAGGTAAATGCTCCCCTGAGCTACGCCGAAGTTGCCGCACGGTCGCCGCCTCAGTCCTTCCCGCCATTACCATCTGCCGTGCCACTGCGACCAACACACCGCCTCGATCAGTCCATGTACCTGCAGGGTAGCGGACAATGGCGCACTTTCGACAACCGGCCAATATGCTTTGCGTGTGGGCTACCTGGCCACGTCGCTCGATATTGCCGTCGTCGAGTACGTCCCTACCACCAGACCTTCGAACCTGACCCGTATGTGTCACCGCGGCCATCGTTCTCGGCGTCTCGGAACCCCGGCCAGATGTCTTCATATACCGACCACCATCCTCCTGCCAACCGCCGCTCGCCATCGCCTCGACGCCGCTCGCTATCGCCGATGCGCCGTCGACCCTCTACGCCGGAGCGGGAAAACTAATTGCCGCAGTTCCAGAGGCAGGAACTGCGTCACCCGCGAAAAGACCAAGGCCTCTCCCTTCACCGACGAACGTTATTGACGTGTATGTGGACGGCGTCGCTGCACTCGCCCTTGTCGATACAGGTGCAGCAGTTTCAGTTATCAGTGCCAAACTCTGCCGCTTGCTCAAAAAAGTTACGACGCCGCTGTCCAACATATCGCTTCGCACCGCCAGCGCAGACCGCGTCACGCCGGCCGCTGCATGTTCTGCTCGCGTCGTAATTAACGATCTCCTCTACGTCGTAGAATTTTTAGTCCTGCATTCTTGTTCACATGACGTCATTTTGGGCTGGGACTTTCTATCCGCTAATAAAGCCGTCATCGACTGTTCTCGCGCTGAAGTGGCATTTGAAGCGCTTTGCGATGCCCCGTTATTTGACGCTCGTGAAGCCGAGGACAAGCTCTTTGTTGCAGAAGACGTTACTATACCGCCGCACTCCTTTGCCCTTGCCACGGTGTCATGCAACAGTATCGCCAAGTCAAGCGCACTTTTTACGCCATCTCCTATCTTCGTCCGCCGCAAATGTTCACCGCTGCCTTTTGCCCTTTTGGAAATCCGTGACGGTGTCAGCACACTGCTTGTCTCCAACCTTTTGTCATGGCCTCTTACACTGCTTCGCGGAGAGTGCGTCGGACGTGTCCACGGTGTCGACCCTTCGACCATCACCGACATGCAAACTGCTTCCACCGCCGAACACGAAGTCGTCGGAGTGACCTGTGACTCCTCGCAGCAGACGCCTACGCCTGATGTCCTGAGCAGCTCCGTTGCCGACACGTTGACTGTTCCTCAACGCGCCCAGCTCCTACGTCTCCTCGACAGATTCCGTTCGTCCTTTGACTGCCAGCATGCTTCCCTCGGTCGTACGTCAGCTGTGAGTCACCGCATCGACACGGGTACCAGCGCGCCACTGCGACAAAGACCGTATCGTGTGTCTACGACAGAGCGCCAGGTAATCGACGACCAAGTAGCTGACATGCTGAAGCGTGGCGTCATCCAGCCTTCGAATAGCCCATGGGCATCTCCAGTTGTCCTCGTTAAGAAGAAGGATGGCTCGATTCGCTTCTGCGTTGATTACCGCCGTCTCAACAAAATCACTCGAAAAGACGTTTATCCCTTACCGAGAATTGATGATGCCCTCGACTGCCTTCAAGGCGCAGAGTTCTTTTCTTCTATTGACTTACGGAGCGGCTATTGGCAAGTCCCCGTGGCGCCTGACGACCAACCTAAAACGGCCTTCATCACACCCGATGGCCTTTATGAATTCCGTGTCATGCCGTTCGGTCTTTGCAACGCGCCCGCAACATTCGAGCGCATGATGGACAACATTTTGCGAGGTCTTAAGTGGAAAACATGCCTCTGCTACCTAGACGACGTGGTTGTATTTTCAACAGATTTTCCTACGCACCTCCGCAGGCTAGAGGAAGTGCTTCAGTGCCTAACTGACGCTGGCCTTCAGCTCAACCTGAAGAAATGCCGTTTTGGCGCAAGGCAGCTCACCATCCTTGGCCATGTTGTATCCAAAGACGGTATTCTTCCCGACACCGCCAAGCTTCGGGCAGTTGCTGACTTTCCTAAACCTGCGACTCTCAAAGAACTTCGTAGCTTCCTTGGCCTCTGTTCCTATTTTCGCCGCTTCATCAGGAATTTTGCGACCATCACCGCTCCCTTGAATCAGCTCCTACGGAGCGACTCAAAAAGTTACGCTTGGACGCCCGCTTGTGACGATGCCTTTCAAGAGTTGCGCCGTCTGCTCACCTCACCGCCAATCCTGCGTCATTTCGACCCTACTGCTCCGACTGAGGTCCACACAGACGCCAGCGGTGTTGGACTGGGCGCCGTGCTCGCGCAGCGCAAATCTGGATTCCAAGAGTACGTCGTCGCATACGCAAGCCGCACCCTCACTAAAGCAGAGACCAATTATTCTGTTACAGAGAAGGAATGTTTGGCCATAATTTGGGCTCTTGGTAAATTTCGACCTTATCTGTATGGCCGCCCCTTCGACGTAGTCACAGATCATCATGCGCTTTGTTGGTTGTCCACGTTGAAGGACCCCTCCGGCCGATTAGCTCGCTGGGCTTTGCGGTTGCAGGATTTCGACATGCGCGTTGTCTACAGGTCGGGCCGCCGCCACACCGATGCCGACGCCCTATCACGCTCGCCTGTATCAACCGACAGCACTGCCTGCCTATCTGCCGTGGACGAAGTACTTTCGTTCCCAGCTGACTGCGACATGGCGTCGGAGCAACGCAAGGATGCCTGGATCAGCGCTCTGCTCCGATTCCTTTCCAACCCGTCGACTTTTCCTTCAGCTCCTAGAGCCTTGCGACGTCAAGCTACTCACTTTGAGATCCGTGATGGCCTCCTCTATCGCAGGAACTACATGTCCGACGGCCGCAAGTGGTTGCTGGTGATACCTCGACATCTTAGGGCTAAAATATGTTCAGCCTTTCACGCTGACCCACAGTGTGCACATGCGGGCGTCTTCAAAACATACACCCGACTTTCCTCGAGGTTCTATTGGCGAGGCATGTACACCTTTGTGCGCAAGTACATTCGGTCATGCCCACAGTGCCAACGACGCAAAGCTCCTACTCCGCACGTCTCTGGTACGCTCCAGCCAATACCGTGCCCGGCCAGGCCCTTCGACCGCATTGGCATTGACTTGTACGGACCTCTTCCCTTCACGGCTTCCGGAAACCGCTGGGTAGTCGTCGCCGTCGACCACTTGACGCGATACGCAGAAACAGCCGCTCTGCCTGCTGCCACAGCCCGCGACGTAGCATCTTTCCTCCTGCGGAACTTCATTCTCCGTCACGGCGCACCCCGCGAACTCCTGAGCGATAGAGGACGTGTATTCCTTTCCGAGGTTGTAAACGCACTCCTTGCCGAATGCCATATCGTTCATCGCACTACTACCGCCTACCATCCTCAAACCAACGGCTTGACAGAAAGATTCAACCGCACCCTAGGAGACATGATCTCTAAATACGTCGCCTCTGATCACTCTGACTGGGACCTAATTTTGCCCTTCGTGACGTACGCTTACAACACGGCTCCACAGGCGACTACAGGCTTTTCACCATTTTTCCTCTTATATGGCCGCGAACCTTCGACCACCCTCGACACCATTCTGCCATACCGACCCGATTCATCCGAATCTACGCCCATCTCTCAAGTTGCCCGCCGCGCCGAGGAGTGCCGTCAGCTCGCCCGCTCGTTTACAACCGTAGACCAATGGAAACAAAAATCTCGTCGTGCCGATGACCACCCGTACCCTGATCCTCACTTTCTTCCAGGATCCCTTGTGTGGCTCTGGGTTCCAGCTGTCCCTACTGGCCTCTCCTCCAAGCTTGCTTCGAAATATCAGGGACCCTACCGTGTCGTTGCGCAGACGTCACCTGTAAATTACGTCGTCGAACCGGTTACACCGGCTACAGACCAACGCTTTCGTGGTCGTGAAACCGTCCACGTACAGCGCCTGAAGCCCTACTACGATCCGCTTATACTGTGTTCACCGTGAGTCGCCAGGATGGCTCCTTTTTCGACGGGGGACGATTGTAGCGAAGAGGAATGCCCAGCGCTGCAGCCACATCGCCAGCTCTGCTCGAGGCACGAGCTGGAGCTGCCCAGCCTGTGTCTGCTGAAACGCTGCCTGCGCCTGTACAGCTCTTGCTGTCCCTGCTCGGACGCTTCCTGCCCAGTGTTTTTATTATAATTCTTATTTTTTCTTTCGGGGGCGAAGGTTCCAGAACAATCCGGCCAGCCTCGGCAAAAGAATGTCATAACGCGCCTAGAGCCCTGCGAGACAAGAGAACTCTCGCTGTGCTCGCTAGCCTAGTAGTTTACTGTCCTTTTATGTGCCTTTCCTGCTTCGGAGGTGAAGGTCGCAGAGTAATCTAGGATGCCTCCGCAAAAGATGTTAGCTTGGCTCAAGGCGGGCCATTGTCGCCGTCTGAAAAGTGAAGGAAACCTGAGTGATGCACAAGCACTCATTCACTTCAACTATTTACAGTTTGAACAAGCAAGGAATGCATACAACAAAAGTACTGTCCTCCACATTACATCGCGAATGGCTAATTAGAACTCCAAATCACAAACTAATTTCGCCCCATGTAAAAAAAAACAATAAAGTCCTAATTTACTTTCCTTAGTGGCAGTTGGCGTCCGGTGTTGCACTTGACTGTTGCTGGAGCCCTCGGAGCGTAGCCGGGGGAACGACTTGACACCAGGGACCGGAGCGTAGCCGATGTGGGTTCTGTCCAGAAGGAGTCACGGTGCCTCTTCCGTTCGCCAGAGCCAAGGTTTGATCGCCCCTAGCTCTAGGTCATCGTGTTCGAAATCTTCCTATCCTCTCCCGAGATTCCTTCGGGGTCAATTGTAGGATAGGAGCATTTATTCCTGCCGCGCCTGTGCGCACTGTGTTTACACTGAACTTTGGCCGGCGCCGGGACCGTGGGGCCTGCGCAGGGGCCAACTGCATGTTCTGCTGTAAGATTCGGGGGGCCCGCTCACGGGGGCGGCCTCGAATACGCACTGTCTGGCGACGTGTTCTCTTGGCGCAAATTCATTTGGCATTTGATTATTCAATGAAGTCCATTTGAATATTCACACATGAAAATATCCCCCCTCTTAAGCGTTTTACCGTGAGGGAAAACTGCTTACAGTCAATACAACAAATACAAGGCATATTCAGCAAGACTTAAAACACGGAACATCACTCAATTTACACATTGCTCCGATAAGTATAATTATTCACTCACGAAACACAAAAATGACAAAAAGAAAAACGCTGACCAGGTTTATGCTAGCCTTCTCATGAAGTCAGCTCCTACGTTTTCCTTGTCCTTGCTATATTGAATGTGGAATTCATACTCCTGGAGTGCCAAGCTCCATCTCATCAGGCGGCTGTTTGACAATTTGCTCTTGGCTAAATACTGCAGCGGCTGGTGATCGGTTTGCATGGTGAAGTGCGTGCCGTAGAGGTATATGTGAAATATTTTAATAGCCCACGCGAGAGCCAAGCATTCTTTCTCTATGGTGGAGTACTTCCTCTCGCATGGGTTCAGTTTCTTGCTTGCATAGAAAACCGGATGCAGCGCTCCCTTATCTTCCTGGATAAGTACAGCTCCTAGAGCGTTGTCTGAGGCGTCCGTACGCAGGGCAAACTCCTTGCTCATGTTCCGTGCAAGTAAGACGGGTGGCTCTTCTATTCGCTGCTTCAGCTGTTGAAACGCTGCCTCCTCCTTTTTTGTCCACTTAACGGTGTTCGGGGCTTCTTTCTTGGTTAGCTCCACCAGCGAGTGAGCTACCTCTGCGTATCGTGGAATGAACTCCCGGTAATGTCCGGTTAAACCCAAAAACGATTGCACTTGCTTCTTTGTTTTAGGTATTTCTGCTGCTTGGATCATTTGTGAGATATCGTCTTTTGTTTCATTGCGACCCATGGCCAGCTTGTGGCCGAGAAATGAGACTGCCTCGAAGCCGACTTTGCATTTAGTGTTCTTGATTGTGAAGTTAGCCACTCTAAGTCTTTGGTGTCGGTAGCCAACAGAATGTCATCTATATAGTGCCCCACGTGTTCGATTCCTTCAAGCACCCGTCTCATCAGCTCGGTGAACGTTGCTGCCGCTGTCTTGAGTCCGAACGACATGTATCTGAACTGGAAAAATCCGCTAGAGCAGGAGAACGCCGTTTTGTCTTTGGATTCCTCCTCCATTGGTATTAGCCAATACCCTTTGGTCAGGTCGAACTTTGAGAACTTTATGTGTGCAACTCGCGCGAAAGCAACATCCGTTCTCGGAATGGGCTCCGCGTCGGCGATTAGAAGGCCGTTTAGGCGCCTAATGTCCACGCATATCCGGTATGAGCCATCAGCCTTCCTGATTACCACCAAAGGCGTGTAGGCGTGTTGTAGGCGGACTCTTTAACTTCTAAGTGCCCCGTTCAGAGCGCCTACTTTACTTCTGTTTCGAGTGGATCTTGAGCCGATAAAGGCAGTCGATACTGCCGAACGTGTACCGGCTGTTCGGTCGTCAGCCGTAGCTTGCATTTGAGAACTGTCGTCTTGCCCGATACATCAGAAAATACTTAATACTTTTCTAGGAGTGCTTTACCTTTCGAATTTTTGTCGGCAATCACTTCGAGGCTTATTATTAGTTTCTCTGATCCCATGCTTCTTTCAAAGTTGCACGTGGGCATTTCCGCGACCTCTATCTGCTGTTTTGCTACCTCCACAGGCGTAACATTCAGCGGCTCCGCCGCAGGCACCTTGAGCTTCGGCGTTTTATCCATGTTCGCAGCGGCAGGTCCAGTTGCACCGCTGTTAAAACCAGGGGGTTGCTTATGTCCAGCGCCTTAATGTCCGTTGTCTCCTTACTTTTTTCGTTCATTGGGATTTCTTGAGGGGTCCGTTCTCGCGTTTCTTGCAGTGGCCCGCAGCTCCGCGTATTTTGTGCGGTTTCGTATGCCACCGTGCATTCCGGATCGGGGTCATCTACCTGTCTTACGCCAGGGTTATTTAAATAATTAATTCATACAAATGTTCCTCCACACACTTCGCCGCCACTGCTCCTCAATAGTACGGTGTGGACACGGATATGATGGCTTCGGTTAGCAATCTCACAGTACCATCAAGCAGCGTCACCGGCGTTTACCCACCCGTTAGCTCTTCATCCTTGACGAGACTTCTTTTAAGAGGACGGTATTTGTTCCGCTGTCCCTCAAGACTGAGACACGCTCCCCGCGAAGATCTCTGTCTACCACTGGCATGCTGAATCCACAGCCGATCACTCGCTTGGCTCTTTGGTTTCCATTCATCGTGTCACCTTCAGTTTTATCAGTATTTGTGACGTCAGTGGCTGTCATCTATTCCTGCTTAGGGCGCACGACGCATGCAGCCTTTTCTGGGGTCATAAGTCCGCATTATTCGGTACTGTGACCCCTTCTGTTGCATTCTGGCAAACGAGCTGGGCCTTCCCCTTTGCTCGCCCAAACCGACAATCTGCCATACGGTGTCCTGTTCTGTTACAAATAAAGCATCTAGGAGCCCGTCTGTGCGTATTTTCCTTCGATCTCTCTTCGTCTTATCGGTACCCAGCCATTAGGTGCCTCTTCCTACTCTTTTCTCAGGTCTCTAAGGCTCTGCGCTTCCATAAACAATCAGAGAAGTCCGTCAATTCGTCCACTGTCTTAAGCATCCGCTCCTTTAGAAATATGGATAGCATCGGGTGGCAGCAGGACAAGAACTGCTCTTTCGCCATAACAGCTTTGATTTAATCGTTCGAGTTCTCCGTACCTGATATCTCAATCCATCGGTCGAGATTACCTGACAAGCGGGACGAAAATTGTTTCCCTGTCTCTGAATCATTGGGTTTGCTGCCCCGAAACCTTTCTCGGAATCCCTCGGCCGTTAACCAAAACCTCTGTAGCAGGGTAAGCGTCACATAATCATAGCCGTCGACTCTGTCACGGGCATTCTTCCAAACACCGTCAGTGCCTCGCCAAGCAAACAAAGACTGAGAGCTGTCGCCCATTCGCTTCATGCCCATCCTTGCTGCGAGGCTATTCTGTCAAACCGATGCAAATACGCATCCAGATCATCGCGCTTATCATCGAACGAGGCCGTCAACTTTCTTGGACATACTTTTGCCGCTCTCGGCACCCCTTCTCGGCCTGTTGATGAGTCTCTCATCGCTCCCTGCTCATGCATCTGCCTCTGCTGCACGCAATCGCATTTCTAGCAATTCTTCCTGCACCGCCATTCGTACGGCTTTCTCCTCTGCCCCTCGGGCCTCTTCACGTGCTGCTGCTCTCATCTCTAAGTCTCTGTTATTCCTGCTCACATAGCTTAAGCATCTCTTCTTTGCTCAGCCCTAAATTTCCGGACATCATCATCAGCTTTTCCAAGTCCATCGCTTTGGTTTCAGTACGAGCGCGGGCGTACTGACATTCACCTATAGACAAAGAAACTGTTTAGATAGGGTCCTGGCAGGCTCTCCAAATTGTTGTCACCGTCAGTAAAGTGAAGGACACCAGAGGGATGCATACGCACACATTTCACTTGAACTGTCTACTTTTTGAACAAGCAAATGGCTAATCAAGAGTCGAAATCACGCCCTGATTTCGCTGCACGTAACAAAAACAATGAAGTCCAGATTTACTTTCGTTTGTGGCAGTTGGCGCCCGGGGTTACACTTGACAATTGCTGGAGCCCTGAAGGCGTAGCCGGGGGAACGACTTGAAACCAGGGACCGTTGCGTAGTAGATGTGGGTTCCGTCCAGACTGTGCGTCTACCTTTCGCCAGAGCCAAGGTTCAACTGCCCCGAGCTCTAGGTCGTCTTTTTCCAAATCTGGCTGCCCTCTTCCGAGATTCCTTCGGGGTCAATTGTAGGAGAGGAGCCTTTCTTCCTGCTGCGCTGGTGCACACGGTGTTTACACTGGACTTTGCCCGGCGTCGGGACCATGGAGCCCGCGCAGGGGGCAACTTCATGTTCTGCTGTAAGATTTCAGAGCCCGCTCACGCGAGTGGCTTCGAATTTGCACTGTCTGGCGGCGTCTTCTCTTGGTGCAAATTCACTTGGCATTTGAACATTCAACGAAGTTCATTTGAGTATGCACACTCATGACAAATATCCACACGGACTTTTACTGATAAGTGGAGGAGTATTTATTCCCTTAATCTTGCAACACCGCAGATTAATATTTTCGTATGGCAGGTTTGATCTACCGTAATGTTAAAAATTTCGGTAGGCAGAAATAGTGGTCGTTTTCATCCATGCCATCGCATCTGCAAATGGTTCGCGCACCGGGTCACCTGGTCCATGGCAGTACTAGAAAGGTGGGGAAAATCACGCCATATCCATGAAATGAATGTTGATTGAGGAGCTGGCTCGGAGATAATCGGGTTTTGTCTGAGTTATCACCATCAATGCTCTCGAAGAACAAGAGGAAGAAGACTTCTCTTTCGCGCGAGCGGGCGCATGCTACAGTTGGCTATGCTACATGTAGTTTTGCCTGCGTTCATGTCTTCATCAAGGTGCTCGAAGAACAAGGGGAAGAAGACTTCTTTTTCGCGCGAGTAATAACAAACACAAAACAAAATAACAAAACAAAAAGATTGATTTGACTCTTTCTTTGCTACGTATACGACTCTCACATGTATACCTTTCTTTAAAGAGACGCGATGACTGTTTTGTGAAGTCGTGCGTCCTACTTCTCTCCTAAAGAGAGCCAACGTGCCTCTTTAAAGACAGTTACATATGTGCGAGTCACACATGTAGCAAAAAAGTGTCAAGAGACTTTTTCTTTTCTTAAAGTATACACAATACACCGCAATGAACCTTTTACTGCCGATGACATTTGCTTTGTTTAGCCGTGAGTCATATTTTTGTTTTGTTTAGTAAGAGTAAATTGTTTCAAAATTTGCCATTTTTAATATCTTTAATACGCGTAACATTTGTAGACATAATGCATGCCGATTGTTAAACATATGGGATGTATTATGTTTCTTCGTACATTGTCCTCATTCACTCGACATCGTTTTGCAAACAGTTGAAAATGTGTCCTAGCCCTCAGAAGTAATTTCTCTATATCATAAACCCGGTTGGGATTCTGTGTAACGGCGTAGTATTCTATAAGGTTTCATATTATGCTAGGGAGCTTCATTCGCATGTGTTTCACCTGTTTCACCTGCTTCACCTAGTTGCGCTGTTTAAAATTAACGAACTGCTTGTTTAGAAAGCCTTAATGTTTTGTATTATCTCGTAATGTATTTGTATGAGCCATCTGTATTCGTTTATCCTCGTCCTGTTAACTAATGCGGGGATTTCGAACGCCCTATGCTGTAGACGGGACATGACTTGTATCTCGCACATGCTCTGAATGAAGATCACATTTTGTAATGTTGACAAGTTTGTAAAAAAAAATTCTCGGAGCCCACGTTTACGATAATCGGTAAAGAAAAGCACATTTTTGCTTTATTGGTGTAACGAAAGAGAAATGCATGTTTGGCATTTATAAACACTTGCTCTGCTGTATTTCCTTGTGCAATTCCTGTGCATTCGGCTCTCGAACCTACAGATTAGAGTTGGCTTAAAGACGTGGCAATGAATGACACTCCGTGATATATTGGTGCAGTCTCCATATAAGGGCTAGTCACGACGTTTCCTGCATATATTGGTCTTTTTTGTTGGTGTTACATGCAGTATAGATCGAAAATGAATTAAATGAACCAATAGGAACTTCAAGCAGTCGCGGAACCCGCTGCATATTCGCACCACATAAGCGAAAGGACCACCCTTCTGAGAGCCTTTTGTAAACTATATTCGGGAGCCTACTGCAAGTACGCAATATCAAGCTATGTGTATCAGTGTTCAAACTTTTATAGAAATTCTGCCAGGTGTGCTTTGTGAGTCTAAATTTACGTTGCGATCTATCCTTTACGCGTTTCACAGCGAATTTCAGTAGGGTTGAGAGCTGGGCTAGTTGGTGAGATATCATTTTAACATATGGTGTAGTAGCGCAAATTCGACGGGGACAAAGAGGACAAGAAGAGTGTCGTGTTTTGCTTCTTGTCCTCTTTGTCCCCGTCGAATTTGCGCTACTACACCATATGTTAAAATGAATCAAAGCGAATGTGTGCACCTACATAGTTGCACATATTGTTGACAGCACGGCATGCGATGTTTGCAGCACCGAAGAAAACATCGAACACTTCCTGTGCCACTGTCCTCGTTTTGCCTCGGAGAGACAATTACTTTCCAACGCACTGCGACGACTGGATGACCGGCTAATTTCCGTGCAGGCGTTACTACTGCACCGTGCTACTACAGCTGCCGTATAATGTGCAGCACCTTCTCAGTAACGGGCCAAACTGTACAGTTGAAAGTTAGGGCTTGTCTGCGTCCCTCCTTGTCCTTATTGTTGCTTCCGCCCTATTGGGATTCTAAGTACGGACCAAAGTTCGTCGTGGAGCCAACGTGAACTATCGCTAGTTCGAAGTAAGCGCTTCTGTTGTCACAACCTCCCTCTGTCCTTGTTTGCGCGTTCTTAAGTGTACTGCTCTCCAAAACGAACTCGCTGAAAAGTAGGTGACCTTCTGAAATCATATAATAACGCTTGGAGAAACCGCTAAAACTGTGATGCTGTGGCGAATGCATATGTGGCGAGTGAAAGCTACAGTGTCGACTGTTCTCTCTGGTGCTAAGTTATAACGCAGCCGTCAAAGTCAAGCTATTTCACTCACTTCTACCACATTGCGCATGCATTTGGTCGCGCAGTACACCTTGGCCAGCAAAATATCCGCGCAAAAATTTTCTGCATGCGTTCTGTCGTTGAATTCGTGCATACATTATTAGTAAAAACGTTTTTTTAACAAACCGCACTATTTGAGGCGGCCTAATGTGTCTGCTGAACACGAAAACTTTCATCATCATGAACGGGCGCGCTCTTTCTTCGCCATCTTCTTCTTCTGCTTCGCTCCTAGAACACGTGCGCCGATTTGTCTGGCGGGGAATCAAATGACTGTGATGGGCGAGAGAACCAGTGCAGAGAGAGAAAGAACGACACAGTCAGAAATAGAGAGAAATAAACAGAAAAAAGAGAGAGAACCGTATAAGGCGGGAAAGCGAGTGCATAGAGAGAGAGAGAGCGACAGAAAGACAGAAAATTCAGAGAAAGAAAATGAGAAAAAGAGCGGAAAAGATAGAAACTCAGGATTATACAGAGAAAGGGAAGAAAGAGAAAATATAGAAGGCGAGAGACCAAGAAGAGAAAGAGAGAAATAGAAAGAAAGAAAAGGAAAAAAGAGAAAAGAAGATAGAAACAGAGAAAAATAAATAGACAGTGGAAGAAAGAGATGCGAATTTAAATGCAATAAAAAGAGATAGAAAAAAGAAAGGCAGCAAGCATAGGCATGTATAGTATAGTATAGGAATAAACCCTCAATACTTTTTTACTGGTCACAAAACTTCTCCCTCACTCTGTGGGAGAGCTTTGTGTTCTGCTAACTCTGACCGCGGGACGGTGCTACCGGTGCTAAGGAGGCGCTCGTCGAGGCCAGCAAGGCGACGGCGTGGTGTGTTGGCTCTGTTGGCCTCGTGTTTTATCAGTAGTGTGCGGTGCTGTCTGTTCCTGTTAACGTTTTCGAACGCGACGAATAGCTAGCAGCACCTTGACAAACGATGCCGAAGACATGCTATTTGCCCCACAGGCGCTCCGGCTACAGAGACACCGTCGAAAAAGTGACCTTGGTCGCGCTGCGCAAACCAAAAATGCACCGTTTAAGCGGCTGCGCTGAAAGCGTCCTTGTTTGCCGTGGCGCCAATGGCAGGAGGTTCTGTCTTTATTGCAAACTTGGCCCGAAATCTCATGACCAGTAAAAAGTATTCAGGGACTACGCTACGCAGTCTTCGTTTTCGAGTCTTCTATGAAAAATGTCGACGCTACGATCTTCTTGCGATTGCACGCCATTAGGACATAACAAAGGGAACAGTGTAGTACACGCCAAAATGTAATAATAACACAGTACAGCACGCTAGCCCCACGTGTACTTTGCGCACGGTTAACCAGCACACGAAAGAACAAAGTGGAGGTGAACGCAGTAGGCTGTGAGTGGAGACAACTGTGCAAGTGAATTTCTGCCTCGTCGGGATGGGGCCGCCTCCTGCCCGCGCTTGAAGCCTTGGACAGGGCTTGGTGGTGGACGCCGTATTCGACGGTAGGGCCGTCGCCAGCTCTGTGCTCGTTCTACTAGGGTACAAATATGCGCTGTAGTAAGAAGGGGAAATGAGCTCCACTTTTGCATCTCGGCATCGCTCGCCTCGCAGTCATGCGCTCCGACCACGGGGCGGCATCGGGAGTGGGGGTGGGTAGTGGAGTGTTGTAAACGATTGATCGAACAGTTTTAATCGATTACTTCGAATATTGAAAGGCGGACATCGATGACGAGTAATCGCTTTGCGGCGAGTTTTTATTCATTTATTCGTTCATAGATTTCACCATCCCTATTTATTGAATGCGCATGCATTCCTTGTCTTTATGAGCCCTTATCGGGCCCATAAAAACAGCGAATGAAAGAGCGAAAAGGGCGGGAAGGTAGTGTGGGGCGCTTGCTCGGTCATTTACGCATATTTCAATTCTACCAAAAAAAGGATGGGGCGCTTGATCGGGATTTAACGGTAGTCAGGTGCTTTCATGCGGACCGTAATTAGCGCTCAAAATTAGACTGTGTATATTAATAATCCCCGCTCAATTTCGTACTGCTGTCGAGGTAAAAAAAAGTTGCACGCTGAGAAGCGGCGCTGCGTTCGCGGCGACTGGTGGACCATGTCGAGCCGCGGCGCATGCGCTGCCAACCGCAGTGCACCAACACAAAGCGCTCTCGCGCTCACGTCCCACTGCTTACTGCATATGTAGTGTATATGCGACTCCATATTCGCTGCAGAGCGAAATATTCATTCTAAATGTTTGACGGTGTTTCACGCGTTACCATTCCGCGATTAGACACTCTGACCGCTAAGCTTTCCGCTGCGCTGAAAAAAAGTGTTGCTTGCCGGCAGTCCGGTAACGAAAGAACGTTTATTCAGTGGAGCGAATGTTATAAATACATTAGGCCGTCAGTGACGTTAACATCACGTGTTAGAGGTTGGGGGGTATCATGATGATAACACAATCTGGCTACATCTCACCTTTATGTTTATACAGTCTAGAAGTTCGATCTGGTAACGGGTATCGACAGGGTTCGTGACGTAGTCTTGAACTTCGGCGTAGCTGCTGCTGTCCATCATGGACGCCGCTGTCTTCGGGCGCCCGCTGGGAAGTTGATTGTGCCCCTGGCTCAGGTGCTGCCTCCCGCAGATGCTCTCGTGTGCGACGCAATTCACGGCCGTCTTCGGTCTTCACAATCAAGGACCTCGGTGCCTCGGCTGGCCTTAGTACCATAGCTGGACTCCAGGTTCTCTAGAGGGTGTCGTACGTCGTTACCCGTTGTCCTGGCATTAGCGGACGCAAGTTTCTGGCGTTGCGGTCGTAGGAAGCCTTTTGCTGCCGCCGGATCACCTGAAGGCGGTCGTGAACATCCTTGCTGGGTATTGTCTCAGGTTCTAGGTGCTCTGTTGGTACCGGCAGCAGGGTCCGTGTCTGCCGTCCCATCAGCCTCTGTACAGGAGACCTCAGAACATGATCCCTGGGGGTATTACGCCACTCAAGCAATGCGATTTCAAAATCAGGTGTTCGGAGGGAGCACTTCTTTAACAGCTTCTTTGCCTCCTGAACGGCTCTTTCTGTCATGCCGTTAGAACGCGGGTGATACGGACTTGACGTGATATGTACAATGTCTAGCTTTCTTAAAAAGTCTTTAAACTCGCTGCTACTGAATGGCGGTCTGTTGTCACTGTACAGTTTCTGCGGCAGCCCATGCACAGAAAATACTTGTGCAGACCAAGTCTTCAGCGCATTAGCTGTGGTGTGGCGGAGCTCACGGATTTCGAAATAAAAGGAGTAAAAGTCAACCATAATGGCAAACTCGGTCACCGTAGTGAAACAGGTCCATCCCTACTCTCTCCCATGGTAGGGTCGGAACGTCATGGCTTAGAAGAGGCATCTTCTGGTTCTGCGGCTGGTGAATTCTGCATATTTTGCAGGACATGCAAAACTGTTTGATATCTGCACACATACTTGGCCAAAACATTACGCTGCTGGCTCTTGCCTTCATCTTCTCTGCTCCAGTATGTGCCGCGTGAAGGAGCTGCATTATCTCCGCCCGTTTTGATTTCGGTACAATTACCTTGTTGCTGCGGAAGACTAGCCCGTCTTGAGCGTGAACTTCTTCCCTGTAGGCCCAGTACGGTCTTGCTGGCTCCGGGTTTCTCTGCTTGTTGTCCGGCCAAGATGTCTGTGCGTATTCACGGATGAGGACTAGGGCTGGATCCTCGCTTGTAGCGGCCCGCAGGGTTTCCAGACGTTGCTCTGACGCTGAAACATAATCAAGAACATTTACTTGAAACAGTTCTGTTTCTTGTTTTAGTTCAGTCTTGCTAGGAAACCGCGATAAAGCATCTGCTAGAAACTGCTCTTTTCCAGGTTTGTACCGCAATGTTATTGCATAATGTTGCAGACTGAGGCGCATGCGCTGCTAACGGAGTGGGCATTGATACAGGGGCTTGCTGAATATTGCTATCAAAGGCCGGTGATCTCTTTCGATGATCACGTCTGCCTGGCCGAAAAGATAATCATGGAACTTTGTGCACCCATGAAGTATTGCCAGCGTTTCCTTTTCAATCTGCGCGTAGCGTTGCTGCGCTTCTGTGAGGGATCGGGACGAAAAGGCGACGGGGTGTTGTCGGGGGTGGCGTCGTCGACATCTCAGCTGTGGACCGCTGCCACCATGTTGCTTGCCGGCAGCCCGGTAACGAAAGAACGTTTATTCAGTGGAGC
Source organism: Rhipicephalus sanguineus (assembly GCF_013339695.2). Taxonomy (NCBI): domain Eukaryota; kingdom Metazoa; phylum Arthropoda; class Arachnida; order Ixodida; family Ixodidae; genus Rhipicephalus; species Rhipicephalus sanguineus. The sequence continues at coordinate 140,013,461 of NC_051183.1, forward strand.
GAATGATATAAATACACTAGGCCGTCAGTGACGTTAACATCACGTGTTAGAGGTTGGGGGGTATCATGATGATAACACAATCTGGCTACAAAAAGTGCCACAAAAAGTGGTTGTCGGCCCCTTTAAGCAGTGAAGCCAAAGTGAAAAATACGCAGTGCGGTGGCTAAGAACAACAAATGATTTATTGGGCGCAAATGACTGTCTTCAACGTTCATACGCACAGCTCATAATTCTGTTCGCGTCTGCGGATTCTCGCATTCCGCCGGGCTCGCCTTCTTTCACCACCCAACCACGCTCACATAGAAACAGACACACACGCTGTCGACGCTCCGCGTGTCTCGTCCCCAGCCACATTTCGGTGCTGGCGCGTCTCGCCCATGTCACCATCAATATCCGAAGAGCAGCACAGTCTGTGGGTGCGTACGCCAACGTTGAATGCGTCTGGGAGACGCGTGGACAGGAGAGGAGGAATAAACATTTTATTGAAATGGCAAACTAAGGTTCCCGTGGTTGGAGCCCCTATTCCAGGGCCCCACTGGCCCGAGCGGCTCGCTTGGCCTGGTCCAAGGTTGCCTGCTGGCTTCCCAAGTCCTGCCGGGTGAGTCGCACCTCCCACGACCTATCGAATTCGTTGCGTGTGATGAGTGGCGAGTTGCCCTCTGCTGGTCTTTGTCGGCAATTCCAAGCGATGTGAATGAGTGTTGGTGTGTGGCCACACCAAGGGCAGCGGTCAGCGTATTGGGACGGCCGCATTTTACTGAGTGTGTGTATGTTCGGATATGTGTTTGTCTGTAGGCGTCTCCAGTCCCTGGATTGCCAGCTTGTGAGTTTAGGGTTGGACAGGAGAAGTAAATTGCATGTGCAGTCCTCCTAACCTGGAAGCTTTTTTACACGACTTTGGAGCCCTCCGCGACAGAGACACGTGTTTTTGCGGTACTTGAAACGCCAGTGGCGTAAGCAGCGGTCAACTTTTTCACGACATGCTGGCACATAATTTAGTTCACAAATTCCGCTGTTTCCACAGTCTTCGCAGCTCAACAATTGTTTTTCCACTAGTTTATAGAATGTAGCGCTAGACTGCTAAAGGTAAATAACATATTATTTCAATTGCAAATGATCAGTTATCAAATATATAGCCTCGCTTTCTCAAAAGGCAGAACGCTTCTTTGTCGACGTCCATGTTGCAATATTAGTCAGATTTGTGGGATACCTTATTCTTACTCTCGCTCAAAATGGGCAGATATATACAGCGAGGAAGAACCAGCCAATAATATCAATTGATGGCCAATCTCCCAGAGTGAGTGTGAGCCATATAGTAGAGGTTACACCAACAAGTCGAATAAGAAAAGAAATCATAATATTAAGGCGTTTATTTCGCCGTTGCGTATTGTCGCCATTGCGGCAATACGCAATGACGACAGTCAAGTCACAATCACGGACTCAGCGCGTGCGGCGTTCTTTCAGGAAAAGCCAAAGAGGAAGACCCACTAGAGGGCTCTGGACAGCACAACCCATTACTAAGATCCAAGGCTTCGCTACAATTAGCCCGGGGAGGAAAATGGAGCCGCCCGGCGACCTAACAGCTTGTCACTATGAGCGGGTCATTGTAGGCCTTGAGGCGCTCCACGCTGACAATGTCGCGCCCTCGACGGCGCATGTCCGAAGATGATTCGATGGGTTCGATCATGTAGTTGACCGGAGATGTGCGCTCGACGACGCGGTAGGGGCCTTCGTATTTCGGCAGTAGTTTTGAAGAGAGGACAGGTGCAGTGGTTGGGACCGAAAGCCATACGAGTTCCAGAAAGGAACATGAGCTCAGAAATGGTGGCGGCACCGCGAATCCTTTTCTGCCGCTCTTGTTCAAGCGTTCTAAAGGTCTTGGTAAGCTGCCGACACATTTCGGCAAGCCTGGCTGTGTCAGAAATAGCGCACACTCAGATGGATCTAACTTGTATGCAAGTATCGTGTCGATGGTGTGCGACGGGTGCCTTCGATACAATAAGAAGGTTGAAAAACCAGTAGTGCTCTGAGGGGCGGTATTATAGGCGTAGGTGACGAATGGCAGAATGGTATCCCAATTTGTCTGATTGGCGGCGACGTACGTACATGGAGCGCATGTCACCGAGCGTGCGGTTAAAGCGTTCGGTTAGCCCATTCGTGTGCGGGTGGTAAGCAGTAGTGTTGCGGTGAACAGCATGACACTCTTTGAGAATGGCTTCGATGACTTCCGACAAGAAAACACGGCCTCGATCGCTGAGACGCTCCTGGGGTGGACCGTGACGCTGTATGAATCGGTGTAGCCGGAAGGAGGCAACATCGCGCGCTATCCGCCTCGTGCATCGGTATGGTGGCGCCACCGCTCGGCTCAGGCGGTTGCACCCTCTCCCATAGGATCCCATGTATTTTGAATGAAGTTTGCGATTCCGTTGCGCAAAAACAAACTAGCGCCATCTCTCGACAATACGCCACACCGACGACACAACACTTCCTCGTGCTTCCACCGATATGCCATACTCCAAGGTGACCCCTCTCTCCACTTTCTTTTATTTCTTTCGGTGGCCGTGAGAGCGCGCGCTCTGCACTGTGCAGTTAGAGTCACTGGAAAATTTCAGAGTACCGCAAAGGTAGGCTGCACGCGGGCAACATTGGGCGGCGGCGGCCATTTCCCTTCCGGACCATCCGGCGCGTTGGTAACGTGCGTTGAGAAGTGACCGATCTTTTCGCCTCGATGCCGTGTTACGCTCGGCGTAACTGCAATATGTGTGTGTGTGTTTCTTCAAAAGGATATCAGAAGTGAATTCAAGTCATCGACAGTCATGAATCGACTGCGCGGTAAGCGGTGTAGCTAATGAAACGTGCGGCGAATGTTGCCATGTGCTCGCGAACTCTCTTCGTGGCTTCATCGGTCTCTTCTCGTTTCACGGCCGGGTGTGTTCGCAAGGTCCGGAGCTGTATAGTTGCATTAGCGTAATGACCGTGCGACATGCCGTTTACTTCGACACTTGGTGAATGTTGACTGTTTGCGCTAGCTTTGCAGTCGGTGTTCAGGTTCACTTCATAGCGCATTCCAGAACATTATCGAACATCGCGAACATTCAGCATTGCGTCCTTCGACTGATCGCTGACGCATACCTTACTTGCGCGCCATGCTTGCTGTTCAGCTGGGTGTTATCTGTAATAGAAGTGGTGTGTGTACGGTAAGTGGAAGTTGTGCGTGAAGTATTTGTCTCGGTTCGGAACGCCAGCAGCCGAACGCACGGGCGAATCGGCGTGCGGTAGGTAAGGTGCATCTTATTTGGCGAATACGTTGTGATTTCCTAACAGATAGGTAGAAAATATGCCATCGAAAATGATTGACGTCACTACTCAGTTGTTTGATTTCCTATATTTTGTCTCCTTATTATTCCCAGCGTTGCAGTGCATTTGCAAATATTTTGCTGTGTTCCGACAAAGTTTTTTTTTGCGTTGCCAGCGCGTAAACAGCTGGGGTTCGGCTTCTGCACTGCTTTTAATTTCAACTTCTTTTTTCTCGTAATGCACTCTTGTTAAAACTGTCTCGGCGCAGTGCTTTATGTTTGTAATAATACACGTTGGGCTAGGCTATGGTGTCAGCCATGTTCTTTATTTAGAACACCCTCATCTTCCTCGTCTTCCCTCAGTCCTTCTCTAACTTCTTCACCACGTCCACGTACACTCCCCCTCTTTGAAGACTCATCCCTCCTGGGATGATACATGAAGACGTTTCCAACAGTCGCAAACTCCAGCACTCCGTCACCGTTTACGTAACCAACCCTCTTGAGAACGCCTTGTTGCACTGCAGTCTGCACCACTCGATAAGGTCCCAAATACACCTGCTTCGTGCCGGGAAGGCCCTTTCTGACGAGTATCAGATCGTTAAGCTGTATCTTAGGTATCCGCGTGTTGTGGCGGCGGTCGAAGTTTCTCTCTCTCATAATCTTGAAGTTTCATATTGATCCTCACAGTTCCTTTAGCAATTAAATTACTTGGAGTGAGCTTCGTTCTAGTGCTTATGTAGGAGACAAATTCGTCAGTGCTCACTGCTTCCGGAAGAGCTTGTTCCTCTTCATCTTGAGGCGTTGCAGCCAAGATCCGGATGCCACCGCGTTGATTTGCTCCAATGGTGAAGTCCACCCACATCTTGACTTGAATGTCCACACAGGAACTATACGTGGCTGCGCCAATTTGTAATAATACACGTTGGGCTAGGCTATGGTGTCAGCCATGTTCTTTATTTAGAACACCCTCATCTTCCTCGTCTTCCCTCAGTCCTTCTCTAACTTCTTCACCACGTCCACGTACAATGTTATTTTGATCAGAAATAGCACATCCCGAAACATTTTAACGCGCATGCTACTGCAACACAGTATGTATATAGATCTGGGGCTCGCATGAAATCGATTCCCTCAATGCGTAGGAGGATAAGCCGATTTTTGTTTTGCTGTGACCATTTCTCACCCACTAAACAATATTGTAAGGGTACGCGCGGCACAATGCAGCATTAGCAACATTTTTTTTTAAATAAAGTACGCTTAATAACATTGCCTTGTACCAATTTTATCAACAGAGTTCCACGCTTCAGTTTTGCGCAGTGGCAAATGATCATGCGACAATTGTCTTCAAGGTATACAGTAAACAGTTATTATTTTAATCAGTCTTCGATTTCGCTCTCGTGCGCGACACGCTTATAACTCGAAATGCATGCACAATCTGTTCAACAGATCGAGATATAAACAGCCGGTCAAATAGAAAGGTACGTAGTATGTAGTTTTCAATATCGCTGAACATAGTTAACAGAAAAGGTGAAGTATCCTGTTGCATGAGAGCTTTTCCAGCAAAGTTTGTGTAGTTCACTACAGAAAGGAGTGCTCTTCGAGGGGGGCGAATTCATTTCGCGGCCAACTATGCAGCCACGTACAACGACGTTCTTTGACATTAATGTTTTCCACACGGAATGCAAAAATATACGAAATTCCCAGAGTAGCTCACCAGCAACATTAGGTTACTGGTGAGCTACTCTCTGGCATCTGCATGACGCGTTTAAAACAGCGACGACGTACTTCTAGGGACCGTGGTACTGCTAAACGTCCGGCCGCGCTCTGCATTCAACGTGTCTGCACCCAAAGCGCTTGGAAGGGATATGGCGGCAAGAGGTCACGTGATGTGAGTAAGCCAATCGCGTCGGCGGCAGCGCGCGGAAAACAGATGCGATACACTGAAATTTTTCTAGTGACTCTATGTGCAGTAGCGCACCCAACAAGACCGGCTGGGCTCGTTGCTTTCGTCGCGTCTTCCTCGATCGTTGCAACGTTAATACTGTGTTAAGGCGGTGGCCACACGTCGGACGATGAGCCCTGATTTCGTTCAGCTGCCATCTCATCAACGGCAATGTTTCAGACGCCTCAGTTGTGCACTTTTGTCGGTTGGTTGCTGGACAAGATGGCCTCCTGCAAGACCGCGTATTTCCAAGTCAGCTGTGTGTGTAGTTCTCGGCATCGTAGCAGTTTGATGACGCGAGGACGTCAACTGGTGCTACATCGTGGGAACCGCTGAAGTGACTGCAAGCTTCACGACATTGTGCCAGAATATTCTAGCGTACTGTAGGCGCACGATTGTGCTACGCTTAAAATACCACGCTTGGCCTCTCGCGTCAACCTGATACGACTGTGTGCAACAAGTTTGTTGTTATCGTTGTTGCGTCGGTTAGTATTGAATTGCAATTGGAATACGGTTTTGCAAAGGTAAGTGAAGCTGTAAGTAGTTGCCCTTCTATATGCTCACTACTGCACGAACATTACTTCTAGAGTACCATTTTATGTTTATGTTGTATGTTACGTACCAAAGGAGAATCTAGCATACGAGATAAATTACACGCATGCGAAATTCCTATATAAATCTGAGTAATTCCATACACAATTTAAAGCGCATGTGTTAGAGGATTGTGGCATCAATGGTGAATGTGATTAGATATTCTGAAATATGTGACTGCAACGCAGTTAGAACTTTCTCATACGTTTACACGGTCTGTGAACAAAAAAAAAACGCTGTGTGCATGTTCGTTGGTCATTTGCTAAAGTACTTTCACGCATTATAATGCAGCAGTGTGATGGCTTTTAAAGCGTTCAGCAAGTTAGATTTCGGTTTTCCTGGCCAAGTTGAGTGCAACGAGTGTTGGGCGAAGATGAAAACGCGTGTCTTTTGTGCGTTTATTAAGCCAGACATACAGCCGTAATAGTCATTTTTGTTGTACTGCTTGGGGTGTTCAATAAAACATGAATGCTGTTTTGTACTGCAACCGTTTTTATTTAATCTGTGTTAACAGATCACGCAAACAACTTGGACACATGCACGTAAGAAACGTACGCAGTGCATCGCGCGCACGCATTAAAAATGCCCCCACCTCCCCGAAGGGAATCGTGAGGAAATGCGAATGCATTTCTTGCGCCGAGAGTACACGGCGCAGTAATTTTAATGGCGTAAATTAATAACGAGACGAGGATTTGTACCGTAACCATTTATTTACACATTCATCAGCACCTGTTTGTGTTGTCATTGTACCTGACGGCCATAATCTCAGCCTTGTGGTCGCCGTTGGCGTTTCACAGCGGCGTCTCGAGCACACATTTCGAGAGGCGCCCAGCCAGTGGACGGGAGAGTGGGGCGCAGGGAGGAGAGAGAGCGAACGGCGAGAGAAGGAGCGGCGAAGCACTGCACCCAATGCCACCTAGAAGAGCGGTGCGGAGCCGGCGCGCGCCCGCGCAAACCGCGGTGAGGAGGCGGAGCGCGCGCAGTCACGTGGGGTGTGACGTCGCTGCGCCGTTGCTACAGACGCTCCTCTCCTTTCCTCGCGCCGTTGCTATGGGACGGCGGATTCAGGGTCGCTTATAAAGTGCATTCGCACTTAAAAAACGGGCCTGTCATTTTAAAACATAATATAGAACAGTCGACGTAACAAACGGCATGGTTGTCTAGCGGAGCAGCGTCGGCAGTACAAATATCAAACCAGAATGAAAAATTAATAGAAAAACGGCGAGTAACGGGCGCTTTGCCCACGGCTTCTATGAGCCGCGAATATCCACCTTTCGCCACCGTTCGCCGTTGGTGGCACCACCAGTACAACTCAAAACAGCAGCGCACGAGGCGGATAGCGGCTGCGAGGCCGGCGGTTTCGGCGGTATCGCGTTAGGTGGTCAACAGAGACGATGACCCAGCGGTTACAAGCCGACGTTAGAGGAAGTGGTCAATGCAAATCAATGACCATAATGATTGCAGGGGAAGTAGGCAGAAACCTTTTTCAGGGGTGTGGGGCGGGGGGGGGGAATCTCCATGATCTGAAGTGGGGGCTGGGTAGGCAGATGTAGTCGAGTATCATTTTGTGTTGTGAATGCCATGGCAATAAAAACTTCGGGGGAGGGGACGGGCCAGGTGTGCGCCCCCGCCCCCCCCTGACTACGACACTGAATGATTGTAGACCGGCTGGCGACCCGTGCGTTGAAGGTTTTCGGCGTTGAAAATCTAGGCAGGAGCGAACGAACTTCGGCACATAGCGGTGCATCCCTTGTCACAAAAGTCGTTGTCGAATGCAGTGGTCAATTTTGGACACCCCAGAGTGCGGGCAATACGGATCAGAGTGCAGGGACTTGTATTACAGCGAAAGCTGTCATGAGATCACAACAAGGGCCGTTTTTGGCGCCGTAGTTGTCCGCCGCCGCCGGTGTCCTTAACCACTATGACTCGAAATAACAAAAAAAAAGAAATAAATTCCATGATCTAACGAGGTTCGAACCTGGGCCCTCTGCATGGGAGCCCAGTGTTCTACCTCAGAGACAGGCCGGTGCTTGAAACTGCTTTGCAAAAAGACCCCCTACAGGCTTCATGCCGAGAAGGAACCACATACACATATGTAATGTAGCGTGGTAGAAGAGTAAAACATCAGCCATGCGTCACACATTGGGAATTATGTAACCATGCGCGTCACACAATGTGAATTGCGCAACGAGGGGGTTGTTGAATGCTTCCAACCCATTACAAGGGGCTCTGCCATGATTCTTAATCGTCATCAGCAACAGCATCAACAAAGTGCACATAATGCCTTAGAGTTGCTTAGCGGGTACCACGGTTCTCCGCAGAATGATGAAAAATTACATAGTGGCTGCTTCCCTACTTAACAAAAATTATGATTTATAGGATAGTGGGTTCCACGCAAGTGAACTTCGATTCGTTGCCAAGGAAGCCCATAACACTCCCATGATCCATTTTCTCAGGGTCTCAATAAAGTTAATTCCCTCCTCTCTCTCCTTCGCACGTTAATGTATGTTATAAAGCGTTGTGGGAGAGTTAAATAACGGCCGGCAGTCACACAATGCGAATTACGTAACTAGTGGGTCGTTTAAAGATTGCAACCAATTACAAAGGACTCAGCCATAATTCTTCATCTTCATCAGCCGTCGAATCAACAAAGTGCACATAATGCCTCAAAGTTGGTACCTCGCTTCTCCGCAGAATTACTAATAATGTCGTGGTGAGTGGTTCCCAACTTGACAAAAATTATGATTTGTGCCGTAGTGCGTACTTTGCTAGTGTACTTTTAATAGTAGTTACAAGAAAGTTCATAACGGGCTCTGGAAATGCAGCTCTTCCAGCTTTCGCTGTGACTGTGCTGCACTTTCCGCGCTGGCCTGGCGTTTTTTTTTTTCTTGTCAAGCGGCGTTCTCCTGGAGATGTTCGCGCCCCTTCGAAGCAACTACCTTCTTCTGGTGCCTTCAGCATTGAGAGCAAAAGTCCTACAGGCCCTACACGATGACCCGACGGCTGTACACCACGGTGTTTCCCGCACGCTCGCAACATTACAGGAAAAGTAATACTGGTCGCGCCTTGTCGCCGACGTCGCTCGCTACGTAGGGACATGTCGAGACTGCCAGCGACGCATGACAACGCCGGCAAGACAAGCAGGCTTTCTTCCTCCGATCGAGACACCCCGCCGACCATTCCAGCAAATCGGTATGGACCTACTGGGGCCGTTCCCTACGTCGTCGCTACCGACTACCTCACCCGCTGCGCCGAAACAAGGGCCTTACCTAGACGTAGGGCCGCCGAGGTAGCAAAGTTCTTCGTTGAAGACATCGTCGTGCGCCATGGCGCCCTACAAGTCCTCATCAACGACAGATGTATGACCTTTACTGCGGAGCTAACTCAAGCGATATTGAGACACAGCCAGACAAGCCACCGCTGGACCATTGCCTACCACCCTCAGACCAATGGCATCACCGAGCGTCTAAAGAAGACCATCGCCGACATGCTGGTCATGTAGGTCGACGTCGATTACAAGACCTGGGATGCCATCCTACCGTACGTGACCTTCGCATACAACACGGTAGTACAAGAAACGACGCAGCTGTCGCCGTACAAGTCGGTCTGCGGAAGGAGCCCGGCAACGACGCTCGACACAATGCTGCCAGCTACCACCGACGAAGACAATGTAGACGTCGCCACTTATATGCAACGCGCCAAAGAAGCTGGACAGCTCGCCCGCCTTCGTATCAAGAACCAGCAGAGGATTAACAGCCGTCGGTATAACCTTCGGCGACGCCACATGGAATACCAGCCCGGTGACCGTGTGGGTGTCTGGACACCGATACGCCGACGTGGACTCAGTGAAAAACTTCTTCAGCGATACTTCAGGTCATATAATGTGCTACGACGTCTCAGTGCACTGGACTACGACGTTGTACCGGACGGCATCACAAACTCTCAGTGGCGTAGCGCACGGCCTGAAGCCGTTCACGTCGTGCGCCACAAGCCATTTTATGCGCGTTGAGGAACCTGAGGACTCTGCTGTTGCTAGCTCCATTGTTGTTCTTTCGAGTTACATGCACATACTTTTTTCACCTCAATGTTCTGTTTTACGAATTGGGACGATGCTTTTTCAGAGGGGGACATTGCCACACCCGCTTCTCGTTTAATTTTGATGTATTCGGGTGTGACCCTCAAGGACGGTTAGCAACGCTCGACGCTGACCGCGGGGCGGTGTTCGAGATGCTCCGCAGTTGTAGTAGATCATTTTGTTAAGATTGCATACATCACGCGATTTGTCAAGATTATTCCAGAGCTCACACGACCACCAGTGATAAGGCTGGAAAGTTCGATGCATGTTGTATATAAGACGGCTCGTCCCAGCGATCAGTTTTTCCACGGCCGACGCCGCTATAAGTGTACAGTGTATCGCTGCAGTTTGACTTTTGTTTCCTGGCCACAAATACGGCGAAATAAAGACTTTCTTTTAAACACGCCGACTGCTGCCTTCGTCCCCATCACGACCCCCGTGACAATATAGTACAAGTTAAAACAACGACTGCAAGCGCCTGTCGCCAGCCATTTGATGGCCAATCCGCCGTAGTGGGTAAGAACCAAGATTCGAGGATCAAGCAAGCAAACGCTCGTGCTAGCTGGTGGCGCACACAGTAACTTCGATGCCGTATTCCTCCTCTAAATTTTTATTTACACAGGGCTGGTCTGGTTCCGTCCCCTCTTTGCTTTTTATGTCAAGAGCCTGAAAACAATGATCACTTTTTAATACATTGCCGTCGTTTCTCTAGTCACAGGAAAAAACATTTCGAATATTTATTCAGAAATTTGAACATTCCTCTAGATTCTGCAAATATTCTTTCCCTTGGGGCGTCTACTCTGGGCCACAGCAACAGGAACGTTTGCATAGCTGTCTGCGAATTTCTTCGAGACACAAGAAGAGTTCCTTACTAAGTAATTTCCTATTGCAATTTGGTACTTTATAAATCTTTTCTCTAATTGATTATTTTCGATATTACGGTTCTTTTCTCATTCTATTGGCACATAACCTAAAGATTCTTATTTTATTTTCAATACTCGCTTGTAGTCCGATTAATTCAATTATATTTGTCTAAATTTTAAATTCCCATCTAATGTTTACCGCCGGTTTCATGGCCAATCCCCCTTTGTGGGTAAGAGCCACTAGAAGATGATCAATCAAGCAAGCAAGCAAGGCTGCGCGTGTCCATCGGGGTTGCCAGCAGCGTCGGTGGAGGCTGGTCTCGCTGGTCGGCGGTTCAGGTCTCTGGACGCAATCGGACAGTAGAGGTGAGTGATCTCCCTCACGCGATGCGTATTGAAGTGTTCTGTCAAAAAACGGTCGCGGCGGGCGCCCCTTCCGATAGGACTGGAATATGCAAAAACGTTCTTCGGAGGCATTATGTTGACGTGTTCTCGTGCTAGCTTCGAATATCACGCAGGGAAGCTTGACTCGACTTGAACCTGATCCGTCGCATCCTAGTTAACTCGTGGAGGAAAGGAAAAACAATATGTTCGGCGCTGCACGACAGAAGCCTAATTTTGTGCGGTAGGGCTAGCACTCGCTACCACTGGCCTGCGTGGTTGGCCTCCTTATGGGCACCGTGCATACGCTAGGAGCCGCTATAAGTCGCGCCAGCTCCAAAGCGGCCACGGCGGTAGATTTGGCGGGATAAGGGAGCAGACGACGCAGGCGGCGGCAAGCCACTGCGCCGTGTTTTGGTGCTTCGCTTGAGGCGTTTTCTTTCTCATTTGCTTCCAAAAGACGTCAAATTGTTAGCAACTGTCAGAGAACGTAGCGTTAGCGCGTGTGCTTCTTTTCCCCAGACCTCGTATATCTTCAAGCGAACGTGGCAACATTAAATACATGAGCTGACGGAAGACAGCGGAGCTCACGAGCCCGTTGAGCGAAACTGCGCACGTGTAACGCGGGCTGCCTCGCTCACTAAACAATCACAGCTTATCACCCTCGAGCTAACGCGGCAGCGAACTTAGCGGCAGCTTGAAACTGGCGATACTAGCAATTGCACTGTCACGGCCGCTGAATGAAGAAATGCTTTCCATCGAACAGCCATGGCACTTCATTCGCTGCGCAGACTGAACCAGTGAAGCCGAGTTCGTTGTCGCGGCTCGTGCTTTGCTGCCATGGCACTGCAAAGGGTGCCAATTATTATTACGTTTGGATTCAGAGAGCTACGTGATATCGATAGCTTCTTCCGTGGAGCTAAACTGAAGAAGGGCAGGGACCTCCTCGAAGCGGGCCCGTTCACGGCGTCGTGGAAGAGGTGTTGCTCGGCAGATCAACAATCACGGGCAAATGCACCCCCCAGAAAAAAAATACCCCATCTATGCACAAAACTCACTTTTCTCGTCGAACGAGTGCGACCCATCGTTCACGCCAATTCCGTTCATATTCTCTAAATGGAAAAAGGTAAAAACGCGTGCTCGGATAATTCCTGTAAGTGTTTTTGCACCCAACAATGAAGCAATTATTCATGGAGTTCGGCATGCCTACGAACAGCGCAACCGACACAAAACGAACTGCCCGCGAAAATACCTCGCACCGTCAAAGCGGCAGCGTGGAGCGAGCAGAGGTGCAATCGCGGAGAGATGTTTTATGCCCTGTTATTCTTATCGTCCACTACCTGCGGCTGACTGATCGCGTTGATAACGCGGATGGACCGTCGCGTCAGTGGCCAAGCGGGAAAGCAGGCAACGTGTATTCATCGCAAAAGACATCGTTCCTCGAATTCACCCCATTGCGAGCGCGTGAGAGCATCCCGCGAAATCTGCGCTTCTTGCCGCTAGGGACGCCTTTGCTCGGGCAGCAGAGTTACGTCTGCACGGAGCTATAAGGCTCTGTGCAGACTTTGCACTGCCATGACAGCAAAATACGAGCCGCGACGACGAACTGGGCTGCACTGGTTAAGTCGCCGCAGCGAATGCAGTGCCATGGCCGTTGGATGGAAAGCGTTTCTTTTTTCATTCAGCGGCCGTGACAGTGCAATTGCTGGTATCGCCAGTTACAAGCTACCGCTGAGTTCACTGCCGCGTTAGCCCGAGGGTGATAAGCTGTGATTGTTTAGTGAGCGAGGCGGTCCGCGTTACACGTGCGCAGTTTCGCTCAACGGGCTCGTCACCTCCGTTGTCTTCCCCCAACTCATGCATTTTATGTTGCCGCGTTCGCCTGAGGATGCACGATGTCTGGCGAAAAGAAACACACGCGCTAGCGCTACGTTCTCTGACAGCTGCTAACAATTTGACGTCTTTTGTAAGCAAACGGGAAAGAAAGCGCCTCAAGCGAAGCACCAAAACACGGTGCAGTGGCTTGCCGCCGTCTGCGTCGTCTGCTCCCTTATCCCGCCAAATCTGCTGCCGTGGCCGCTTTGGCGCTGGAGGCAGCGCGCGACTGTGGCGGCTCCTAGCGTATACACGGTGCCCATACTAACCCTTAATTCTTTGTTTGCTCACCTTTACATCTTTGTTATCTCTTCGTCCTGAGCACGCACGATAGCGTTGCCTTAGCTTCGTTGTAAAGTTACCGTAGCACAGTCAAATAGAGATTTCGATTGAGCGTAAACTGTAGGCGCAAGGCGATCGAGTTACCCTAATGGTGAAGTGGTGCAGCCGCAGCGGCCTGACTAGTGCCGCCACATGCATGCGCTGGGCTCAACCAGACGAATACATTATCGCCGCAACGAGGCATGTACTGCTAAGTTATCGGAAGTGTTGACAATCTAAATTTATACGAAATTTTCGGCAGCAGCGTAATCGTATACAAGCCTTCAAAATCTTCTTTCAGCAAGAACATTCGTCCAAGAGAGGAAAAGAAAAAGACGTATCTTATTGTGGTGTCTCTACGCGTCCCATGATGATACTGCCATGGATTTGATGATAATCTCTGTGCATACCACGGCAGGTAGCAGAGCAAGTACAGTTACGCATGGGCCTGCCATTTTGTTTCAGAGATATGCAGTAAATTCACTCCTCGCACGCGCAGGAGCGAAACAGCACTGGGGTAATAAACTCATGCGTTGTTGTGGTGGCGCTACCAGCTAGGGTGCAGCTGGCTACTAGCACAGCGAAACCACGGCTTCCGCGATTACGCGCGCACGCGATGTTTATTTTAATGGTACAATAACCCTAGAGGCCTCCGAAGAGGTATGACATAGGCGGAACGGATACACGAAACAATGCAAGCTTTGTTGCTTTTCGGAACGAAAAACAAAACAAGGTCTCTGCGGAACCTTCATGTCGGGTTCGTACCTGTCTCTTCAGCGGCGTTGGGAACAAGTGAAACAATAGACGTCATTTTGTGTCGCATATTCTGTAGCGCGCTCGTTCGGGCGGAGCGCAAACCGGAGAGCGCGCGATGGCGAGCGAAGAAAATAAACAAGGTGCTAGGCTGTGGCATGTGAAGCCACGGCTCACGTTCCTTGCTGGCATCGATTATTGTTCAGGCGTGTCTTTCCGTCGCTCCTGTGGCATAAGCCTACAAGTGGTGACCTAGGACGAAGACAATGACTGACTCGAATGCACCCTCAACTGAACAAGCCCCACGTCTGCAGGACGTCTTGGTTGTGCAACTGCATCTCCCGTCTTTCTGGCCACAGGACCCGCAAGTTTGGTTTCACCAGGTTGAGGCGCAATTCTGTACCGACGACACGCTACTACCACGTAGCCTCAGTCCTTCCTTGTGATGTTGCCAGCGAGCTCTGCGACGTCCTCTCCAACCCCTCGGACACTACGCGATATCACCACCTTAAAACCCAGGTGCTGGAGCGCTTCATGCCTTCGTAACGCGTCCGCCTACAGCAGCTCCTTGCAGAGGGGGACCTTGGTGACAGGCGCCCCTCCCAACTACTGCGCGGAATGCGACAGCTTCTTGGGGAACACAACGTCTCTGCCTACTCAGCGTTGCTTCGCGAGCTCTTCCTCCAACGCTTTCTCAGCCAATCCGTCTCGTCCTCGCGACGGCTGGCGACGTGAACCTCGACCGCCTGGCGGAACTCGCCGATGAGGTTCATGAAGCGACCTCCCCATCTGCCAACGCTGTTTTAACACGAGCAGGCACAGCGATTTCGCGCCTTGAGGTCCGCATCGACGAACTCGCCGCCTCCATTGCCGCGCTCCGGAGCCCCGTGCAGGAGACTCGCTCACCTCGTTCCGATCGTCGAGCTCTTCCACGCACACGAGATGGTCAGAGTCCCAGCACTCCACCTCTCTGCTGGTACCACCGGCGTTTCCGACACCGAGCCACGAAGTGTACATCTCCATGTTCGTGGCAGGAAAACGCCTGCCGGGATCACTGACTGCGGCGTGTGATCTCACTTCTCGTTCCAGCCGCCTTTTCATGGTCACAGACCAGCTATCGGGCGCCAGGTTCCTTCTAGATACGGGCTCAGAATTTAGCGTTGTGCCTCCGACTAAGGCTGATCGTTCGAAGTAGCAGGGGCAAGTGCTTCGTGCTGCCGACGCCTCCTCTATAGCGACGTGGGGACTCCGATCTCTCACCCTTGACTTCGGCCTTCGCTGCATTTTCTGGTGGGTTTTCGTCATCGCAGACGTGGTTCAACCGATCATCGGCTCAGACTTCCCCTTATACTTCGATTTGGATGTCAGCGTGCGGCGGCGCAGCCTCATAGACGGTCACACTCGTCTTTCTATCTAGGGAGTCCTGTCCAACATCGCTCCAATGGCCGTCCGCATGCTGATAGCTTCCTTACCGTTCGAAAAAATCTTGTCGAGTTTCCCGGAGTTAACAAAACCGCGCAACCTCACTCAGCCGTCTAAACATACGATGACACACCACATCATCACCCGGGGTCCACCGGCACCCGCTCGACCACGCCGTCTGTTTGCAGACCGCCTAGCTACTGCTGAACGGGAGTTTGCCCACATGCTGCAGCTCGGCATTATACGCCCGTCGTCAAGCGCTTGGGCTTCCCCGCTGCATTTGGTATCAGAGCGTGCTCCTTGTGGGGACTATCGAGCGTTGAACGCCAAGACTGTCCACGACAGCTATCCCCTACCTCACATCCAGGATTTTACATCGCGCTTCGACGGCTGCACAATTTTCAGCAAAGTGGACCTTGTTAAGGCGTAGCACCATATTCCTGTCGAGCCCGCCGACATACCTAAGACCGCTGTCACGACGCCCTTTGGGTTGTTTGAATACGTGCAGATGCCTTTTGTACTCCGCAATTCGGCTAAAACTTTCCAGCGGTTCATTTCTGAGATTACACGGGGCCTCCCTACTGTGTTTGCGTACCTAGACGCCAGCCGCGTACCTCATCGCCAGCCGCACACCTGAAGATTATGAGCACCATGTTCGCGCTCTGTTCTAACGTCTACAGCAGTACGGCCTCGTTGTGAACGCCTCGAAGCGTACTTTCGGCGCATCTGAGCTCGAGTTCATGGGCCATCACATATCATCCAAAGGAATGCGCCCTCTCCGGTCCCAGGTTAAAGCAATCCAGGATTATCCTCAGCCCACAACACTGCGCCAATTACGCCAATTCCTTGGGCTTGTGAATTACAGCGAAAGCTGTTATGAGATCGTTTCAGCGGCCGTTTTTGGCGCCGTAGTTGTCCGCCGCCGCCTCCGGTGTCCGTAACCACTATCACTCGAAATAAGAAAAAAAGAACGAAATAAGAAAAAAATTCCAGGATGGAACGAGGTTCGAACCTGGGCCCTCTGCGTGGGAGCCCAGTATTCAACCTCTGAGCCATGCCGGTGCTTGAAACTGCTTTGCAAAAAGGTCCTATACAGGTTAGAAAACCAGCGCAAAACCACAGGACACACAGGAAGGGGACGCACACAGCGCTGAACTCTCAACAAATTTATTGTGAAAAACCAAATGCATCGCCTATAAATACACATGAGCCACTCGCATAGTAGTGCGTCACTGGACATAGCGCAGATAAGCCGCGAATAGCACAACCAAGACCGATCACATCAAACGCCTCCGTAGATACTCCATTTCCTTGGGCAATAATGCGATTGACGGGGTGCTGACACAGTTTTCACCCAACTGCGCAATCCTATACGCTTCAACAACTTCACGTGTTAGGCGGTCCCTGTGCTTGCTGACAACAATACATTTCTCAAAAATAGGTGAGCACGTGCACGACCTACAGCGGATGGCTAACCAGCCATCTTGTCCACGTTTTACATTGTTGTCATGCTCTCTCATTCTATCGTTAGCACAACGACCCGTCTGTCCTACATAATATCTACCACATGTGAGAGGAATCTGGTACACAACATTTTCAATACAATCGATATACCTAGTTCTGTGCTTCTTCTGACAACCTTCTTCCCGGTTCATTGAATTGCATGGCCTCGTCAAACGGCAAATACTGTTTAATTTTGCGGGAGCAGAAAACACCACCTTAATGTTTGCTTTTTGCGCGATTCTTTTCAAGTTATGCGATGTTCTGTGTATATATGGAATGACAGCGACTTTTTCTTTTTTGCCCTTTTCTGGTTCATGACTTTCTTTATTACATGCTCGAAATTTTTTGCGCATGCTCTCTGCGACAGCAACGATTACATGTTCAGGATAGCCTGCGGCTACCAGTCGCTTCATCTGTTGTCCTAACGCTTCTGAGAGATTATGAGGACATGTCCGTTCGAGCGCATTGGTCAAGCTAAGGTTAACAATACCCCGTTTTACCAGCTTTGAGTGTGCCGAGCTGAAAGGGAGAAGGGGTTTTTCACCCCGAGGTTGGTACATCCAACAGATGTGATCCCTGTTGATGTGAAACAAAACATCCAGGAAACGAAGTCTCCCCTCATCAGGGAATTCGCATGTAAGCTCCAGGGGGTTAAAGAGGTTTCTAAAAACAGCGAGGGCATTGTCGGCGTTAGTCTTAAATTCGTGAGGGTCACCGTCAATGAGAACTAGGTATATCGATTGTATTGAAAATGTTGTGTACCAGATTCCTCTCACATGTGGTAGATATTATGTAGGACAGACGGGTCGTTGTGCTAACGATAGAATGAGAGAGCATGACAACAATGTAAAACGTGGACAAGATGGCTGGTTAGCCATCCACTGTAGGTCGTGCACGTGCTCACCTATTTTTGAGAAATGTATTGTTGTCAGCAAGCACAGGGACCGCCTAACACGTGAAGTTGTTGAAGCGTATAGGATTGCGCAGTTGGGTGAAAACTGTGTCAGCACCCCGTCAATCGCATTATTGCCCAAGGAAATGGAGTATCTACGGAGGCGTTTGATGTGATCGGTCTTGGTTGTGCTATTCGCGGCTTATCTGCGCTATGTCCAGTGACGCACTACTATGCGAGTGGCTCATGTGTATTTATAGGCGATGCATTTGGTTTTTCACAATAAATTTGTTGAGAGTTCAGCGCTATGTGCGTCCCCTTCCTGTGTGTCCTGTGGTTTTGCGCTGGTTTTCTAATCATGTTCAACCAACAAGCCCAGCTCTCCGCACTTTTGGTCCTATACAGGCTTCATGTCGGGAAGGAAGCACATTAACATATGCAATGTAGCGTGGTAGAAAAGTACAATAACAACCAAATGCCACACAGCGCGAGTTTTTATAATCAGGCGTCACACAATGCGAATTGCGCAACGAGTTGGTTGTTGAATGCTTCCAACCCATTACAAAGGGATCCGCCATAATTCTTCGTCATCAGGCACAGCATGAACAAAGTGCGCAGCCTTACATGCGTTTAGCAGGCACCACGGCTCTCCGTAGAATGACGAAAAATGTCATAATGGCAGCTTTCATACTTCTAAAAAATTGTAATGATTTACAGCGTAGTGGGTTCCTCGCAACTGCACTTGTATTGGTTGCGAACGAAGCCCATAAGCACATGATCCATTTCCTCAGGGTATCAGGAAATTCTTCGCCCCCTCCCGTCTCTCTCCCACGTCAACTATGTTATACGTACAGCAACGCGGGAGAGGGAAATAGCGACCGGGCGTCACCCAATGCAAATTACATAACTCGTGGGCCGTTTAAAGCTTCCAACCCATTACAAAGGGATGGGCCATAATTCTTCACCGTCATCAGTCGTCGCGTCAACAAAGTGCACATAATGCCTTACAGACGTGTAGCTGGTACCTCGCTTCTCCGCAGATTGGCGAATAATGGCTTAGTAGGTGCTTCCCAGCTTCACAAAAATTGTGATTTATGGCGTAGTGGGCACCTTGCTAGTGTACTTGTATTCGTAGTCCCAAGAGAGCTTACAACGGGCTCTAGAAACGCCGCTCTTCCAGCTTTCGCTGTGACTGTGCTGCAGTTTCAGCGCAGGCCTGGCGTTTTTTTCCAGGCGCTTCATATCACACTGTGCCGAACTGCTACGACCGCTCACCGACCTCCTTCGGTCAATCGCCGGCCCGTCCTCCGCCATTCCTTGGTCGTCAGAGGCCCAGGCCGCATTTACTGCTGCCAAGCAAGCGGTCGCTAACGCTATGCTCTTATTCATCCGTGCAGCAGCGCATTTAGATGGTTGATGGTGGAGGCATCCAGTGTTGCTGTCGGAGCCGTCTTACAGGAGCACATTAACTCCGAGTGGAGACCTTTGTCATTTTACTCTCGGAAGCTACTACCTGCTGAGATCCGCTACAGCGTCTTCGGCCGGGAATATCTAGCCATCTACTCTGCGATACAGCACTTTCGGCATTTTCTGGAAGGATGCTCGTTTTACGTGCTTACTGACCATAAACCACTGGCGTATGTTTTGCGCACTAACTCATCCAAGTACATGCCTCGTGAGCTCCGCCATCTGGCTTGTATATCGGAGTTCACGTCTGATATCCGCCACGTGAAAGGAGCTCAGAACACCGCCGATGATGCCCTTTCTCGTATAGCCGCGGTTGACTCTCCATCTCCAACCATCGACTGAGCCTCATTCTCCTCCGCACAGCAGGATGATAGAGAGCTTGCCGCTTTTCGAGAGAACCCCCGTTCTCTCCGACTACGCCTGGTACCTCATCCATTATCATCTGAGCCCTTGTGGTGCGATGGCTCAGCTGACCTTCCCCACCCTTTCGTTCCTGCTTCATTACGACGCACCGTTTCCACTTCTACACGACCTCTGTCACCCCGGCATTCGGGCTACTCAGCGTCTTCTCACCCATCGCTATGTCTGGCCTGGAATCAACGGTGATGTGCGCGCTTGGACGCGCATGCGCCTGCCCTGCCAGATGACAATGGTCTCCCGTCCTACTAATACGCCTCCCCAACCTTTCCTTCTACCAGGCCGTCGCTTCGACTATGTTCATCTGGACATTCTGGGCCCTCCAGCAGTGTCTCAGGGGTACCGTTATATACTGACCATGGTTGATCGTATCACACGCTGGCCAGAGGCTGTTCCAATTCAAGATATCACCGCCGAGACAGTTGTCCGCGCTTTAATTTTTACGTGGGTATCACGTTTTGGCTGTCCTGACACCGTGACAACAGACCGTAGACGTCAGTTTGAGTCCTCGCTGTTTACTTGCCTTAATGGCATCCTCGGAGCCAGACATTGCCGTACCACGGCTTATCATCCCTGCGCCAACGGCATGGTGGAACGCCTTCACCCACAACAGAAGACCGCCTTTACTACCCGCCTCAATAGAGCCACATGGGTTGATGCCTTGCCACTGGTGCTCTTAGGTTTACGAGCTGTGTGTAGCGACACCACGGACCCGAGCTAACGGGGGTTCGGACCCTCCCACGCCTAGCCGTGCGTGGCTGTGCCGTGTCCGGGGAAAAGGGGATCCTGGGGGTTGAGCCAACGCCGGGTGCTTGGACCTTTAAGGCCCCTTGGCAGAGGCAACACACCCCTTTGGCCCCGGTTTCATGTAGACGGCACCTCTGGGCTGACCCACCCAGGTAAATCGGCAGTCGCGTTTTCCTAGCTCTCTCCTCACTTCTTCGTCTTTCTCTCCCACTTTCAATCTGTCCTGTCGTCTTCTCCCTTCCTTTTACCTCCATTTCTCCCGGTGGCGAGGGTTAACCTTGTGTGGTGGTCCTACCTTGGGTACACCATATTCGGTTATAGCAACGATGTACAGTTGGCACGGCAGGGCTTGCTCCACCACAACCCCTGCTGTGTCCCCTTGTTGGGCTCGGTGGTGGGTGACTGGCATTGTTGCTGAACAATGTGCTCATTTAATGGGATCGCCCAACGTTTTCGCAAATGATCGCCCCCCGAAACGGGGGTGCACCGATGCAACCGCTGAAATCCTCCAGAAAAAGAAAGACAACTTCCCCAAGTATCACGTCATCCACTGTGAGAACGCCGACAAAAAAAGCCCGTAACATTTCACCCTTCCTAGTGTCAAGGTGCCTCACTGAGACCATCGGGAGCGGCTACAAGGCCACCAAGATGGCCAGTGGGGATCTGCTGGTTGAAATTAAGTCGCAGTACCAAAAATTGACGAACCTTGTGGCGTTTGGGGACAAACCGATAACTGTCACCGCCCACAGAACAATGAATACGGTGAAGGGTGTCGTATCAGATGATGACCTCATGGACCTTACTGATGACGAACTCCTGGCCGGCTGGAAGGATGAGAATGCTGCTTCAAGTGCCAAAGGTTTCGCCATGCATCACAGAGCTGCCGAGGGCAGCTTACTTGTGCTAAGTGCAGTGCTACAGGACACTCTGCTGATGACGACTGCAATGCTGAAGCTCACTGTGCAAATTGTGATGGTGACCACCCGGCGTACTCGAGATACTGCACAGCTTGGAGAAAAGAGGAGGAGATCATCACTATCAAATTTAAAGAAAACATAAGCTTCCGCGAAGCCAGACAGCGTCTCTCACCGTACCTTGCTAAAAAGTCATCATTTGCCGAAGTGGTGCAACGGGGGCCAGCACCACAACGGCATCAGGCGGCCGTCCAGGCCACGCGTAGAGCGCTGAGGCGACCGCCCCTCGCCCCCACGGTGAGAGCAGCCCCGGCTGCCCTACCCTCCCTTAACGCGGCCACACTGGAGGCCTCTCCTAGACCTGGCAGCAGCCAGGGCAGCTCAGAGGCCAAAGAGGTCCTGTCGACCTCTTCTCTGGTGGGGTCAAAGGCCTCGGCTGCCGAGACGAAGCCTACACAACGCCATCATCGCTCGCTAGAGCAACTGTCCGACGTCTTGCACGAGGCGATGGACACTACTTCTAGCCCAGCGGTGCAGGCAGCGCCTAAGGAGCGGCGAGACACTCTCGACCGCTCCAAAAAAAGTAAAACCCCAATTACAGGGCCAGAAAAGGGTCCTGTAAAATAAGTGAACCTGCACCATTTTTGAACTCGCATTTTTTAGTTCTTTTAGAAGCAAGTCACTTTCCATTCTACTATCCTACTCACTTGCTCTTCGATTTTTAAACTTTCACAGTCAACATGGCTTTTATGATTTATTGGAACTGTAGAGGACTTTTAAACAATTTAGGTGACGTAAAGAAAATACTACACGACTTTTCTCCTGTAGCCTTGTGCCTTCAGCAAACCAACTTAGGTGATCGATTTCAAAACATCCTAAAAGGCTTCACTGTTATGCGGCGCGAACGTACGCAGGCAAGCCGACTGTCGGGCGGTGTGGCTGTTGTTGTTAAAGGTGGTATAGCAGTGAGAGAAATTCATATTAATAGTCATATAGAGGCCGCCGCCGTTACCATTTTAGCGCACAAAACCATCACCATCTGTTCCCTCTACATTCCACCGCACACGCAATTCACCGTAAGCGATTTAGAATTAATTTTACACCAACTACCCGAACCTTTCGTGATAGCAGGTGATTTTAATGCACATAACACGCTTTGTGGTAGTAAAACAGTTGACTCTAGAGGACAAACAGTTGAAGATTTTATTTTAGCCAACGATGTTTGTCTTTTAAATTCTGGCGCTGCCACTTACTGCTCCCCAAGTTCAGGAGATATGAGCTGCCTGGACCTTGCGCTATGCTCTCCAGCGGTGTTCACAGATTTTAAATGGAAGGTAATGGATAATCCATACGGTAGTGACCACCATAGGTCGGCAAACTCACTCATGAGTCGACTCACTCAGACTCAGATCGAGCCGTGAGTCTGAGTCTGAGTGAGTCCGGGTTAGTAATATTTTGGTGAGTTTGAGTCCGAGTGAGTCCGGTTGTAAAAACTTTCAGTGAGTCTGAGTCCGAGTGAGTCCGGTTGAGGAACATTTCAGTGAGTCTGAGTCCGAGTGAGCCCTAAGCGCAAAATACATTTTTTGAGTGAGTCTGAGTGAGCTCCGCACATTTTTTCCGACCTATGCTTCTATCTAAACAACTTCAGAGTTATTATCAGCCTTATATCGGCTCACGTTTATACTCCTGTCGACTCACACATATCGAAGCACTAGTGTTCATACGCCAGCTCAATATTTATTGATCAGAGGAGTGAGTTACGAAATAGCGAGGGGGGGGGGCAAGTGACACAGGTTGTCCTTGATAAAATTATCTCGGGTAAGTAATCTCTTTCAATAAAAATGTCCTTACTGGATTGCAACCACTGATAACCTATATATGAAGGTGCGAGATTAAAAGGCCCCAAGTAGAGCACCATTTATAGCAGGTATTGGCGTTGACATCATGGTTGAAAAAGCTAATTATGTGCTAACGGACTCATGAGTCGACTCACTCAGACTCACTCACACTCAGATAGATCCGTGAGTCTGAGTCTGAGTGAGTCCGGGTTAGTAATATTTTGGTGAGTTTGAGTCCGAGTGAGTCCGGCTGAGAAAAATTTTAGTGAGTCTGAGTCCGAGTGAGTCCAGTTGAGGAAAAGTTTGCTGAGTCTGAGTCCGAGTGAGCTCTAAGGGCAAAATATATTTCATGAGTGAGTCTGAGTGAGCTCCACATTTTTTGCCGACCTATGGTGACCACACGCCTGCACTCATCAGTCTAACCACAGAACTTCCTACCATAACCTCCAGACTACCCCGCTGGCGACTTCATTTGGCAGACTGGGCTCTCTTTACCTATCAAGCCAGTCTGGATAAAGAGAGTCTAGATAATCTGAGCGTAGATGAAATGAATGAAAGGAATACAACGTGTATAATCGCGGCAGCAAAGAGAGCTATCCCTCAGTCTTCTGGTTGCTTAAAAAAGAATTTGAAGCCCTGGTGGACGCACGAATGTACAGAAGCCAAAACACTCCAAAACAAAGCCTGGGGTACCTTCCGGAGGTACCCGACGTACGATAACCTCATCTCCTTCAAAAAGGCGAAAGCGAAAGCTAGATATGTTCGCAGGCAAGCCGAGAAAATCTCCTGGCAAAACTACGTTTTATCCATAAACAGCTCGGTCACATCCAAAGAATGTGGGATCCGGGTCGCTAGTTCAATGGCAACTACGCTGCCTATACCATCCCCTTTCTTTCAACAACAGGTACTCAGACATCCCTACAGGAACAGGCAGACCTATTAGGGCTTCACTTTTACAACATATCTAGCTCAGCAAACTATTCAGAAACGTTCTTAAGGCACAAGCAATCTATAGAAAAACAAAAGCTTCCTACAGCAGGTTTCTTAGACTTGCCATACAATGCGCCTTTAACCATCCATGAACTGAACACAGTACTTTCTACAGGTAAAAAAACAGCGCCTGGTCCTGACACAATACACTATGCAATGCTCGCTCACCTGTCGCCAAAAACAGTCGAGGCCCTTCTGTTTTTCTTCAACGTTATTTGGAAAACTGGTCGAATGCCCACGGATTGGAAGAAGGCCATTATAATCCCATTCCTAAAAAGGGGAAAATATTCTACATTAGCAAACAGCTATAGGCCAATGGCACTTACAAGTTGTCTGGCAAAAACCTACGAGAGTGTCATTAACATCAGGCTTACGTACGTCCTCGAAACAGAAAACTCACTAGACATCCACCAATGTGGGTACAAAAAGGTTGTTCAACAATCGACCACCTAGTTCGGCTTGAAAACACAATACGTGAAGCTTTCCTACACAAACAACACTGCCTAGCAGTCTTTTTTGATCTTTAAAAAGTCTACGACACTACTTGGAGGTATGGTATTTTACGAGACTTGGCGGATCTAGGAATCCGCGGCAGAATGCTTAACTGTCTCTCCGACTTTTTGTCCAACCGAACCTTCCAGGTGCGCCTTGGCGTGACACTTTCTCGTGTATTTACTCAAGAAAACGGTGTACCTCAGGGGTGCGTTCTGAGCACTACACTTTTTGTTGTGAAAATGAACTCTGTAAACAAAGTTATACCATCCACACTGATGCATTCTCTGTACGTTGATGACCTCCAGATTGCGTGCCGCGCGTCTAATATGGTGACATGTCAACGACAGATTCAAATCACGTTGAACAAACTAACACAATGGGCGGAGAAAAACGGCTTCTGTTTCTCCGGGGAAAAGACAGTTGCCGTAGTATATTCTCAGAAAAGAGGCTTGCAGCCGGACCCAATTCTTGAACTGAATGAAACAGTCTTACCAGTCAAACAAGAGCACAAGTTTCTAGGAGTCATATTTGACAAGAAACTCAACTTTCTATCACACATTACCAGTCTAAAAATTAAAGCGACTAGGGCACTCAATGTCCTCAAAGTTCTGTCGCGGAAGCGGTGGGGCGCTGACCGTAAGTGCCTTCTGCACATATATCGTTCATTGGTGCGTAGCAAATTAGATTATGGAAGTGTAGTTTACGGTTCAGCGAGACAATCCTACCTCAAGAGACTCGACCCCGTACATAACAAAGGGATACGCTTGGCAACCGCTGCATACCGGACCTCGCCGCTTCCCAGCTTGTACTCCGAGAGTAACGAACCAGCACTGGACAGCAGACGAACGCAGCTAATGCCTACATATGTCTTAAGAGTTCGCTCATCGCCAAACCACATATGTTACAACATTACCACACACTGTGACAAACGACTCCATTACACAAACAAACCAAACGCAATAAGGCCACTTATACTCAGATTCGAAGAAAAATGTCGCGAGTGTAACGTCCCTACAGATGCCCTTTCTGTTACTAAAAGGCCAAGAAGGCTGCCTCCCTGGAAAATGCAATTTCTCGACCTCTCATTGACACATCTAAAAAAACAAGGTACACCACGTGAACACATTTTGCAAGAATTTCGCATCGTTCAAGAAAGGTACAGCACATACAAAGAATTTTACACTGATGGCTCCAAAACGGCTAGCTATGTCGGTAGCAGTGTCGTCCAAGGTGCGTGGGAAGAAAACGTCAGATTACCACAGTTTGTTTCAGTTCTTACTGCTGAGTGTTATGCCTTGTGGATGGCAGTAAAAAGAATTGAAAGTGCTAGATACAAGAAAACAATACTTTTTACTGATTCCTTGAGTGCACTGGAGGCCCTCCATATGCGCTCTCAATACGAACCCTTCATTGGCGACATTTTAAACGTATTATCGCGCCTAAGTGAAGGACAAAATATCCGGTTCTGCTGGGTCCCAAGTCACGTCGGGATACCCGGAAATGAAAGGGCAGATCAGTGCGCAGCAGCAGCAAAGAACTTAAGTATCTCGCAAGTAAATGTTCCCGTTAGGGATAGTATCCGCGCAATCCGTACAGCGCTAACATCTAAATGGTAACGGGTACGGAATATGACAGGCAACAATAAACTTCAACTAATCAAGCCATTCCTAAGTGAATAGAAGTCATGTTACCACCAAGAACGTTTTATCGAAGTAATCCTGTGCCGTCTTCGAATTGGTCACACGCACATCACCCATAATTACTTGTTAAAACAAGAAGAACAGCCAACATGTGATAAATGCGACGAACCTCTAACAGTGTTGCACATCTTGCTTACATGCGCACATTTGGAAGCACATCGAAGAAAACATTTTTACACCTTGTACAAGTTACGCATTCCACGTCACCCCAAGTTCCTTCTAGGAGATGATGCGCTGATAACCCTAACTGACGTTGTCAACTTCCTGGATGACACCAAATTTCTAAATAAGTTATAAGAAGCACGTCATCGTATTTGTACAGTACAGATCTGCAAGATTCACGAGCCTGTGTGGCCACAGCACGGCCTCTTGCGAGAGGTCAGTGCTGTGACAGCTTCTTTTGAACACAGCACTTGCCTCCTGGCCCTTGCGCACAAGGACACAGGTGAGGCGGGAGTTCTGGAGGGATCCCCTTACATTTTTTGACAAAATCACCTGACACACATACCATACCCATTGACCACTCCATGTACCATGTCCATAATTTCAAAAGTATATACATTACGCGAATGTTTTTAGGTCTCTCTACAGCCGCACAACGTTATTCATTTTATTCCATTAGTCATCGTTAACCACGCATTCATAGTCATGACCGTTGTAAAGGAAAAATGACTTGGACGACGAAGCACAATTTTCCCTGACTGACGGATTTACCCCCTCAAAGAAAATAGTTTTTGAATCAGACCTTCGCCCCGCCACGGTGGTCTAGTGGTTATGGCGCTCGACTGCTGACCCGGAGGTCGCGGGATCGAATCCCGGCCGCGGCGGCTGCATTTTCGATGGAGGTTAAAATGTTTGAGGCCCGTGTACTTAGCTTTAGGTGCACGTTAAAGAACCCCAGGTGGTCGAAATTTCCGGAGCCTTCCACTACGGCGTCTCTCATAATCATATCGTGGTTTTGGGACGTTAAACCCCAGCAGTTATTATAATCAGACCTTCACAGCACAATGTATGCCGAGATAACTAGCGACGTTTTCTTTTCCTCTTTTTTCTCTACTTTTTTCTTTTCACCATGTGGCCGGCGCAGGATAGCCTTAGTTGTTTTTGCGCCGCTAAACCCAACATAACTAACGTTTACGAGCTGTCATCCGGACAGACCTGCAATGCTCAACAGCAGAGCT
Source organism: Rhipicephalus sanguineus (assembly GCF_013339695.2). Lineage (NCBI taxonomy): Eukaryota > Metazoa > Arthropoda > Arachnida > Ixodida > Ixodidae > Rhipicephalus > Rhipicephalus sanguineus. Next base: position 140,041,121 of record NC_051183.1, read on the forward strand.
GGTGTACGGCACTTGTCTACGGCTTCCGCGAGACTTCTTCACTTCAACGAAGCTACCAGACCAGCCACAACAACTCCTACAACGCCTCCTCGACAGTGTTCAAGCCCTCCGGCCCCCTCCACCCAGACCTTCAGAACACGAGACCATATTCGTCCACCCTGATCTGGCCACTGCAACACATGTTTTCGCGCGCCACGACGCGGTCAGACCGCCATTGACATCAGCCTAAGACGGACCATTCCGCGTCCGTAACCGCACCCCCAAAACTGCCACTCTTCTTCAGAACGGCCGTGAAGTGACAGTCAGCTTGGACCGACTTAAGCCGGCGTACCTGGTGACCGCCATAGAAAGCCTCTCATCTACGCCTGACCTTCCGTTCGACAACCACAAACGCCATGTCACATTACGACTTCTTCTACACGGGGGGCCCTGTAGCGCCCTCGTTCGGGCGGCGCGCAAACCGGAGAGCGCGCGATGGCGAGAGAAGAAAATAAAGAAGGCGCTAGGGTGTCATCACTAGGATTTCCTTGCTGCCATCGATAATCGTTCAGGCGTGTCTTTCTTCGCTCCTGTGGCATAAGCCTACAATTCTTCCCGCAGGGAGCGAAATAACGCCTAGCTTTTCCATGTACCGCCACTGGCTCAGTGACATCACGTGGCACAAAATAACGTCAGATGTCCCGCTGCGTCACTGAGAAGCCAGCTGGGAACGCCACGGCCCGACGTGGACCATGGCGAAGTGAGCCGCCGCTGCTCGGGTCATTAGTTCCACAATACGCCAGCGTCACGCATAAAAGTCAGCCAGCCGTCTTTATTAGTTAGTGAATAGCTAGGAAAGGTTTTTTTAGGCACAAAATAGGGCACGTACAAGAGAAACATGTGCTTGTGTTTTGTTGGTTCCGTGTCTTGTTCTGCGCCTGAAGAATATTTCCTAACATATCGTCCTCACTGACAAGCGAATGCCTGCCGCGCGCAGTTTCCTCTAGACGCATGGTTAAGAAGGCTACAATACCATAGCCCATGAGTGCAGTCAGGCGGATTTATTTCATATTTCGCGTGTCTTCCTTGACCTCTGCTGAAAAAGGTCACGCAGCATGTACGTTCCCACAGAAAATGGAATCGGTGTTTATAAATCCAGTCTGCATATTAACGAAACGCATATTGCCCCAAAGTTAAAAATTGTTTCGCAGAGCGTACAGTTATTGCCACATGACGGAAACGCATCAGTTGGTTTCACCCACCTGCATTTGCCCACTTTTCCAAAATCCTTGGTTCAAGTTACCTCAACCGTTGTTTACAACAATTTCTAGAATTTTACTTTGTATGTGTCTGTGTGCGCGTGTGTTGGCGTCGTCGTGGAGATTCGCGTAAGTCGTGAGTGTTTGACATGTCTCAACAAAGAAACGGGAGAGAGGAAAGACAGGGATGTTAACCAGTTTGGCATAACCGGTATGCTACCCTTTATGCTACCGTTAGCATCTCTCAACAAACAATGTGTCTGTGTCTATAGTAATAACAATGATTTCTGAGGTTTTAGTAATACCATTAATATCTGAGGTTGAGGGACGCCGTAGTGGAGGACTCCGGAAATTTAGACCATCTGGTGTTCTTTAATGTGTACTGAAATCCCACTGCCCTCGGGCCTCTATCATCTCGACTGCACCGACATGCGACGGCTGCGGCCGGGATCGAACGTGCCTATACTAGTTTTGAAGTATTTATCTGGTGAGACGTTTCTAGCTCACAGGTAAAGGTTACAAATAAATATCTAGTATCGCACCATGTTAAAATGAAGTAGGTTAGTACATACGGTCAAGCAATAGTAACGGGTCTAAAAACTCACAGGTTCCCTTCTGCATTCGCCTGTGCCGACTCGAAGGCGGAAGCCATCTGCTTTTGGTCATTTCAGCCCATGTAATGATACTCCCCTCCCTTGAAAGCTTTCTGCACGTAACTTGGTTTTGCACTGCCGCCAGAATCAGAAATATTGCAAGCATTCCTCACTTGGTTTTGCACTGCCTCTGTGATCGGCCGACCTTTGACCAAGGAACCATGTGAGGTTATGACGTCATATGATGTAGTGATGTCACGATGACGTCGCAAATATTGTCGCGATGTGACGTCATCGCGTGATAACGATTTTTTTGCATCACTCGTGCTGACGCCGACGCCGGCGACGGTCACTTCGCATTTCATGAGGCATCTAAAGCTTTCACCTTAATGTACGTGCTGCGCAGCCATGATGGAGCACTGTGAGAAGAAATGCCTTTGGTGCAGCGTCCTGCGTCGATAGAGCTATGTCAGTGCTAGACCTACAGCAAGAAACTATCTGAGAGGAAACCGCTAATTCGTCATGAAGCAAATATTAATCGAAACGCATTAATTCTGGTGCCTGATTATGCGTTAAAAATAATTTCTTATGATCGAACGGGAACTTATTAGAAAAACGGTTGCTTAGAAGCTGACAAAAAAAAGTGATGCAGTGGCTTAGCTCGGCTATGCCAGGATAACGTAGCGTTAGCAAAGAGGGTTGCGACGTGGGCTTGTTGGTTACTCATTTGAACAGCTTTTGGCGTTAGCAAAGGTTGAGCTAATCATTCATAGCTTTCCAGATTTTCAAGGATTAGCTTGATTATCATGCTTACTGCTGCTCTATTGACACACACACCATATACGTATTATGTGGCACATGTATATTTATTTTGCCAGGAAACTACTTCGTGATCCGATGAGTTAAGCTTCTCCGCTCTTCTGCGCCGCTGAGCAGCATTTCCGCTCTCCTTCTCCGTGGCTATACCACACTGGCAAACGCCAATCAGAAGCGCTATCAAGAGGCTCCAGCGCAGTGTCAGACGGCGACTACACAGCGAAGGCGAATTTCGGCGCGCGCGCCAACGCCAATACTACGACGTCACTCCTCTGGAAACCGCAGACCGGCGGCTGCGAGTCGCGCGGGGCGGCGGCGGAGTGCGCGGCAGCTGCCGGCTCCGGTGCGTGACATCACTGATCATCCCGCATGCACAGCACAGCTCTTGAGGATCCACGCGAAACTGGCTCGGCTAGGCCAGTGTAGCCAACGCTACAAAACTGGTCGCACAAGCAGTCAACAACGGGACTCGTCTTCGTTATTCTTTGTTCGACCACTCACTTCTCATTTTGAGCGTATAGTCTATATAGACATGTATACCGAGCATGTATAGACATGCTTGACAGGCAGTCTTTAAAGAAGCGATCTTTCGAGCGTCTAGAATATAGATGCTTGAATTATATATGAAGCATGTATGTTTGGCTCCACGTCGTATGTTCAAGCTCATTGCGTGTTTCCGTTTTGGTTGCTCGAAACTGTGTAATTAACTGTTTGTGCGACAGCGGAACACATACGTCCCAGTTTTCCGTCTGCAGAAGAATTTTTCTCCCACATCACCCGTTGCAATTAGCGCAATGTTAAGTCACCTGTATCTTACCCAAACCTTCGTAAGCTTGAGGGAAATTATTTTATCACGCCTTCGACGGGCGGAATCAGTGTTACAATAGCGTGGTTTTTAGATGCGAAGTATCTTAAGGCGGAGCTCAATCCGGTGGTGGTGGTGGTGTGCGGCGTGACCACCCTTACTGCGCATGCGCATACCCTCTCCACACACCTCCTCTTCACTCACCCTCTCCCCTTCCCCTCTCCACTTTTCCCTCTCCCCCCTCACCCCTCTCCCTTTCCACTCTTCCTCTGAAATGGGGGCTACACATGCCGAAATTCTCTCCTGCGCAACGCCTCGATGAGCTCGAGCGCATGCGCGTCCCCTCCGCTTCTCTCTCCTCTCCCACGCTGCCCACCTCTCGCCCGCCTGTCGACCGCGTTCCCCGCTCGCCCTGCGAGAATTAACGGCCAGGCTTGATGGAAGATACGACGCGCGTAGCGTCCCTCTTCGCGTTCCACGACGCGAGGTCGGTAGCATGCCCAACGAACGCCAACGGAACGCGATCGTGCAAGTGCTCCGGCTTCGTATCGCCTCATGGTCCCCTTAGCGGGAGATGGTGTAATTTTTATTTTTATTTATTTCAAGAAATCCCTGAAGGCCCTCTTTGAGAGGGTATTACATAGGAGGGTAGGAAAAAAAGGTACAACGCAATAGAGGCATAGCAAGTATGAAAAAATTGCAAACAAAACAAGACTTGAATGAACAAAATTTCGATCATTTTTTTCTAGCTTTAGGATTTTCCTCTTCTTCAGATAGAAGAACCCACCAATTAAATTGCCACATAATTTCCTCTTTTTCTGGTTTTTCAGAGAGGCCATTTTAACTTCCAGTCATAGGTTTTGTAAATTTGCGAAATAACTTGGCCGATAAATGCATCAAAGCGCAATCCCCTGCTAAATTGGCAAGCTCATCTCTCAGCGTAATTGCGGATTATTGTTGCGTGGAAATATTTTCGTGATATCATTGACCTCCTGAAAAGTAGGCACATATTCATGAACAACAGCCGTACTCTACAATTTCAACAGCCAAAGCGAAGACATGCAAATGGAAAAAGAAATGGTTAGTGCATGCGGTGAAGTAAGCTTTACAGGAACAGACCACAGTGCTACGAAGGCTCACAAGGGGCGAAGGTGCAGGTGGTGTTCTACTGCTGGAAATGAGGTCCGCACAATTTCTTCAGCACAACTTCAGAAGCGATACAATGTGCCACTTGCTTCGGCCGTTTCGTCTGAAATACCCGTTGTTGTAATCGCGACATGGTGCCTTCATGAGACAGTGGGACAGTGTATTCCCACTTTTCGAAAACGCTCTCATGAGTCAGTGGGACATGTCCCACTTTTTTTCAGTAAACTACTGGCTTGATTTTGATGAAACTTGTCTTATGCTATTTCTTTGTTGTTCATATCAATATACCAAAGCCGGTCTTCATATGCCATGCCATGACATTGTGGGCTTACCAGGCACGTCGACAATACTGGCGTTTAAAGGGTAACTTATGGCGCGACGTAACGTCAGCCCTCACGTTAGAGCACATACGTCAGTATTATACAAACTAAGTGCACTTTATAGTGCAATCATGTGAATATCATATGTAACTTCCGTTAATGTCGGGGTCGAACAATGTTTCAATTTATTTACTTATTTATTTATTTGATTTGCATACATACAAGCACAAGGACACAGAGAAAAGAGGGAGAGAGCAAGCTGGCAACTGCCACCAAGAGGGACACAACGCAATGTAGCTTCATAGCAATCATATGAATAAAAATGTAATGCTTATTAGACTGCTACAAAAGTGGAGCCAACACTGCAACCACAGACGTTAATCTGATATGACGCCTGTATCACAGGAGTGCATATGTAGTGTTTATTGCTTTCTTGTAAAATTAGATAGCCAGCACCACATCCACTACTGACATCGCACCAACATTACGCCGGCATAGGCTGCTTTACCAACCAGTTTCTAGACCTGGCGCGGCTCTGTTGCAGAATAGCTGATGCCGCGCAGAATGCTTGGTTTCAATTCCTGCTGGGGTCCTAAATTTTATTCTTTCCGTTCGTTCGGGTCAACGCTGCCGATGTCGGTTTCTCTTAATGCTTCGCATTTAAATTACGAATGTCTGTTCTCGCCTGTTCCCTGGGTAGATATAAACTCTCTATCCTCTGTGGCGCGTACCCGTACACCGCGGCCGTGGTACACGGGTATGTGCACCCGTGACTGGAGGAAAGTGTTTGACGACTTACGCGACAGGATGTTTGACGTTATTCACGTCAAGACCGACAGCCCTATTCGTCCAAATCCTCTTACCCTCCCCTGCCAATTTTGGTCTACACGAAGTAAGGAGGCGATAGGAGAGCACCCAGACGTAGGCGGAGAGATAGAGAGATAGAGATAGATAGATAGATAGATAGATATAGATAGATTAGATAGATAGAGATAGATAGATAGATAGATAGATAGATAGATAGATAGATAGAGATAGATAGATAGATAGATAGATAGATAGATGATAGATGATAGATAGATAAGATAGATAGATAGATAGATAGCTAGTAGATAGATAATAGATAGATGATAGATAGATAGATAGATAGATAGATAGAAATGTTCAAGTGTGTCAATGTTTGCTAAGGAGTGCTTCGCAATTTAAACAACGCAAGCGCTGGTACATTGATGAGGTATGCAAAAACTGGGTGCGAAAGAGCCTGATGCAAAGAGAAAACAAGTTGCAGAAGGCTGTGTTTGAAGGGCCAGTTGCTACATGTTACTGCGGTTGAAAACAGCGCAAGTACTACCCGGCATGCTAACAAACAAAAGAACAGCGCTTGTGTTGTTTGTTACCCTTCGTCCCGTTTCGCGCTGTTTTTCAACGCAGTAACAGGTATACCAACGCGCCCTTCAAGATACCCTTTTGCAATTTAAAGGAGCAACTAATTGAATTGATAGTTACAGGCAAATAATCATTAAGTGCGGATATATAGTAACAAATAATTGATTGAGGGATATGATTGCAAAGCATCAGATGATAGTCTAAAGAGAGAATGTGAATGCCCCCCCCCCATTCGGAGATTCTTGCTAATAAACCTTTTTCAAGGAATCCCAGAACGCCCCGCGGGAGCGTGAAGCACTCTAGGGAAAGTGTACATCGAGCGAGCCAGCCGTTTGGTCGGCCGCTGCTCGTTGGCGTCGTGGGAGCACGAAAACGTAAAGAACACGTTGAATATTCTTACACCGTAAAACAATTCACATATCCGAACGCATCTGCATGTATCTCAACGCATGAAATGTGAAAGGAATAATGCAGTCATTGTAGGTATTGCCGAGCGTATGTACATATGTATATCGGATGTAGCACTTAAACGGCATGTGTGTTACGGCGTGCCGATGCCGTCAAGACGTTCTGTTGTCATCAATATGAGGCGAACACCGAATTTATGTTTAGCGTACGAATACTTGTAATGTATTAATGTAAATGTGACTTACTGAACCGCCATAGACACATTTCCGTTTGAGGATTTGGTGTAGTGAACACTTTTGCGCTTGCTTGCTGGGTTTAGCCGCTATGGCCTATTTAAAAGGTAATTTCCGAGTTGCAGGTCATCTTGCTCACGACTATACATATCTGCGGCATACATTCACCTGCTAGCCAACACACGAAAGCACACCAGCGTTCTAAAATGCAACAACTCCAGTTAGTATGAACGAAGGGTGGTAAAAGCTTATCGTTTGATGCGTATATGGTGCGAGCGACGCGCACGCGTCTATCTATACTTTATTTCAGTATACTTTATACTTCAATGTATATTTTATTTTCGTAAACGCCGACTATGCCTATCTCGAGTACTCTTTGAATGTCACAACCTCACCTTGAGCTGGTCGACAGTTGTCGATGGACGTTGATTCCAAATGGATCCGCGAATAGCATAGGCCGCTCCTGAACTTCATCTAGGAAGCCGAATTGTATTATTTTATATAATTTATGCTGTAGGGACAGGGGACACGGCCCGCCAGCACGTGACTAACTTCGTCCCATGTTTCTATTAGTCATCTCTAGAACGGACGAGGTCTCAAAGCGGTGAAGAAAAAACTGGGTACAGGGAGAAACGAGATGTATGCACTAAGGGACAAGGAAGACAAAGGCACTTACACTATGGGTAGGATAGCTTAAATAGCTGAGGAGATTTACGGAGATTCTGTACAGTAGCCGGGGCAACCAGGAAGATAATGTAAGACGTAGTAGAAGCGCAGAGGAATCGGACATCCCACCGGTAACGACAGGGGAAATAAAGAAAGCCTTGGAGGGAAAAAGAGGCAAAGCCCCTGGTGAGGATCATGTAACATTAGATCTGTTGAATGAGTGGACAGACTGTGTTTTAAAAACTGGCCACTTTGTATACGAAATGTCTCTCGATGGTGAGGGTACCAGAATCTTGGAAGAATATTAAGATCATGTTAATCCATAAGAAAAGGGGACGTCAAGGACTTGAAAATTGCAGACCGATCAGCTTACTGTCCGTTGTCCACAAGCTGTTTACAAAGGTAGTAGCTAATAGAATTAGGACAACATTAAAATTCAGTCAACCAAAGTACCAAGCAGGATTCCGTACAGGCTAGTCGACAATAGACCACATTGACACTGTGAATGAGGCGCTGTGACACGGTGAATGAGGCTGTGAATATAGCCAAACCCTATATATAGCCTTCATAGATTACGAGAAGGCATTGATTCGGTCGAGTATAAGCAGTTGCGCAGGCGCTGCGGAATAAGGGCGTCGATGAAGCATATTTAAAATACTGGAATAAATCTTAGGTTTAGGTGCACCTTAAAGAACCTCAGGTGGTCAATAATTCCGGAGCCTCCACGACGGCATCCCTCATAATCATATCGCGGTTTTGGGACGCTCAACCCCAACAATTATTACTATTATATTAATAATAATATTATTATTATTATTGTTTTATTATTTATTATTATTATTATATATTATTATTATTATTATTATTATTATTATTATTATTATTATTATTACTTGATACTGGTACAATGTTGCTTTATGTAAATTGAATTACCAAAAACGAAAGCTCGAAGGCTTTATATTCAACAATGGTTGAAAGATTGCTCTGCAGTGCATTGGTGTAACCGCACTCGTCTTAGGCGTCAAGTCGTGTTTGGATTTCTCATCTTCCAATATGAGTGAAAAAAAAATACAAAGACCAGGAGAAGCCATTTCTTGACTTGTACCCCGCGAAAATACACACTGCGGTGTAGCTTTTAGCATGCGACAGCAGGCGCCAGAAGACGGCCTAGCGAGCAAAGTAGTATATATATATATATATATATATATATATATATTATATATATATATTATATATATATATATATATATATATATAATATATATATATATATATTGTAAAGAGAGAAACAGAGACAACGCCTGATCGCTGGCTGGCTGTTCTATTCTCTGCCTTCGTTCTCCTCTTCCTCGCGCTACCCGAGCATGCGCCCAAGACCGTCGCCGCTCTTCGTCGTCACACTCGGCCACGCTGCGAAAGGTGCACCTCTGAAAGAACAGAGTTCGGCACTTCAGACGTCTCTACGGACACAATTCTTAATACGCGACACATGCACAGCAAAATTGTTTCGCCTCCTTTTGTCTGCGCGCGAGTCAGAATCCGAGGACCGCACTCGCCAAGTGTTCTCGCCCAGTTGTTTTGTAATAATAAAGGGTCCTTCGAAGTTCGCGCATAGTTTTCTTCGCAGGGGACGGTGTACCTCGTTGCACCCACACCTCATCGCCGATACGGTATGGCAGTGCCCGACGGTGGCGGCGGTCGTAATGTCGCTTTTGCTCCTGTTGGCATGCATTATCTTCTTGCGCGCCTCGGTTCTTATTTTGCGGGCAAAGTGTCCCTCGTGCAGCAGAACGTCCAGGTTGTACAGGCGTGTCCAACGAGAGAGTAGCGCCAAGTTTTGGTAGTGACCGTAGACAATTTCGTAGGGAGAGGTTCCGGCTGAACTCTGCAACGCCGTGTTAACTGCGTACGCAACTGCTTTGAGATGCTCGTCCCAGTCGGCCTCACCGGGCTTGTTGCTTTGTACAGTACGGCGCCAGTCGAGCTTGTAGCGTCTGGTTCGACCTCTCTGTCAGGCCGTTCGCTTGTGGATGGTAGGCTGCTGCGAAATGATGCTCAACCACGCTTGCCAAAGGTAGGTACGGAGCTCACGACTGCGGAAAGTGGTCGACCTGTCGGAGATGAGTTTCTTAGGGAGGCCGTGTCTCCATTCGAAGTGGTCCCGCAGAAAGTTTATGACGCAGCTGACGGCAAGGGAAGGCACGGCAGCGACCTCTATAAACCTTGACAAGTAGTCCACAGCGACTATAATATATCTGTTGCCTGCTGCCGATGTTGGAAAAGGCCCGATGTGGTCTATTCCCACCGTGTGAAAATTGTCTCCGGAGGCATAATGGGTGTTAGTAATCCAGGTTGACAGCCCGGACGCCCGTTTGTGTTGTTGGCACAATTTGCAGCTTGCAACGTACGAACGCACACTCCTGTCCATTCTCGGCCACCAAAAGCGCTCTTGTTCTTTGCGCAATGTTGCTCGGTAGCCTATGTGGCCTCCTTCGGGTGTGTCGTGGATGGCACGCAGAATACTCGAACGTAAGGAGGTAGGAATGACCAAAAGGTGGCGTTCGTCTTGCTTCTCGACCCAACGACGACGATACAGCGTGCCGTCGCGTAAAGCAAATTTGGCATTGCGTCCCGTGTCCGATAGGGAATTCATAATGGTGTCTAAATCTTTGTCGATGTGTTGGGCATTCGAAACTTCTTCCTGGGAGAACATGATCCGTCTTCGCGGTTTTGCAGGGAGCGTTCCTCGGTGGGGTTTCGCGATAAGGCATCCGCAACCTGGTTTTGTGGTCCGGCGCGGTGACGGATGTTGTAAGTGTAATCTTGCAGCCGAACTATCCACCGCGCCAAACTTGTGTTTGAGGTGCTGTTTAGCGAACATCCACGCCACAGCGGAGTTATCCGGTACAATAGTGGAATTGTCGGCCAAACAGGTAGTGCCGGTACTTCTCGTCAACGCTCCAGACGACAGCCAGGCACTGTAGTTCATTAGAGTGGTAATGGCGCTCCGCGTCAGACAGTTTGCGGCTGGCGTAGGCGGACGACGTGCTCACGTCCGTGCTGGTCACGCTGTATGAGAACGGCCCCTATACCAGTTTGACTTGCATCGGTGTGTACCTCTGTAGTCCATTCTTCATTGAAGTGGCAGCCCGCCACGGTGGTCTACTGGTTATGGCGCTCGACTGCTGACCCGAAGGTCGCGGGATCGAATCCCGGCCGCGGCGGCTGCATTTTCGATGGAGGCAAAAATGTTTGAGGCCCGTGTACTTAGATTTAGGTGCACGTTAAAGAACCCCAGGTGGTCGAAATTTCCGGAGCCCTCCACTACGGCGTCTCTCATAATCATATCGTGGTTTTGGGACGTTAAACCCCAGATATTATTATTGAAGTGGCACAGAACAGGGCATGGGTCAATTGAATGTTTAAGGGTCCGGAAGGCGTCGTCCTGCGATGGTCCCCACTGAAATTGTGTTTCCCTTCCTTAACAGGTCCGTGAGCGGTGCAGCTGTTAACACAAAGTTGGGGACAAACTTGCGCAAGTACGATGCGATTCCCAGGAATACCTGCAGCTGTTTAATACAGGTTGGCACGGGATAGTTGGTCACAGCTTGAATTCTTTCAGGAAGGGGCTGCACGCCGTCCTGAGATATGGTATACCCGAGATAGGATATTGTCGTCATGCCAAACTGACATTTCTCCCGGTTAAGGCGGAATCCAGCGTCATGCGGCCTCTTCAAAACTTCGTCGAGATTTCGTAGATGCTCTTCTTCAGTTACGCCGATAACAAGGATGTCGTCGAGGTACACAACGCAGGCTTGGTCTTTCAGCGAACCCAGTACTGTATTCATGGCCTGCTGGAACGTGCTTGGGGCGGTTCGCAACCCGAAAGGCATACGGTTAAACTCGTACAAGCCTAAAGGCTTACGGAAAGCCGTCTTGCACTTATCCTCTTCGGCGACGTTGATTGCCAATACAACGCTTTCAAATCAAGAGATGAAAAGAATCTTGAATTTCGTATGGTGTCAATAGCGTCGTCAATACGCGGCAGCGGGTATGAGTCGGGTATGGTGTGCTTATTAGCTCCCTATACTCCACACAGAATCGTAGGCTACCGTTCTTTTTGCGGACTAAAACGACAGGCGCAGCCCATGGACTAGAAGACGGCCTGATTACATTAGCGGCTAGCATTTCTTCTATTTGTTCGGCAATCACGGCCCGCTCTCTTTCTGCATATCGCCGTAACGGCACAGACACCGGCGATGATTGTCACTCGGTATACGATGTTCTAGTAAGCTAGTGCCAGGGAGCTGCGCTGTACTATTGGCAAAAAGTGATGTGTGCCTTTTGAGCACGGCTGAGATTGAGTGCAGCGTTGCTGGCTCACCTTGGAGCTTTTATCCGAAGTACTCGGGGTCAATCCACGGATATGGACGCCGTCGCCATCTATGGTGAGCTGCACCTGACCTGACATGATGTAGTCCGCTCCCAGAACCATGTCAGCGGGTAGGTCCCCGAAGACGGGCACGGCGGAAAGTAACTTGCTCCCGGCTTCCGTGTGTAGCTGCAGGTCCGCCGCACCCACAGGGAGTACGCTGCCGCCGAGGCCCCGTAGGGGCGGCTCGATCCAAGGCTGGAGGCTGACTGGGCGTGTCGTCGAAGCAGCGCCGTTCGCTGGGCTCCAGTATCCACGAGTGCCGTGAGCTCACCGATGCCGTCGACGCGGACCCGAACAGCTAGATGTGGCCGCGCTTGGAACTGGATGGCGTGGCGTGGCGTTTGTGGATCCATGCCCCAAGCGCCCGCAGGAAAAGCCATCACAATATATATATATATATTATATATATTATAATATATAATATATATATATATTATATAATATATATATATAATATATAATATGGTCGGCGTTGTGCGTCCAATATATATATATATTGGGACGCACATTTCTGTCTTGCTTTAGGTCTGTAGTATTGCGCCCCGCACGCGAATGTTCCAGCTTTGTCTAGAGATAACGCCGCCACCAGCGATATTGCTGGAAAGTTCGATAGCGCCTGTATAAAAGCCGACGCGCTTGACCGCTTGTCAGTTGATCGACAGACGACGCCCTGTTCGCCGCTATCTTTGTACAGCGTGTATTGCTGTAGTTCTAGTTCTAGTTTTCCGGCCACAAGTTCGGCCAAATAATAGTTTCATCCTGCAAACGCCGACTGCTGTCTTCGTCGACGTCACGACCACGTGACATCTGGTGGAGGTGCTGCTTCTTCCATGATCCGGACGCCCCCGCAAAGCCTGACCCAAGCCCAAGCCGCGAGGAGGACGACAGCAAAGAAAACCCGGATCGTCGAACAAGCCGCAGGCAGAAGGGACTGCAGCCAGAGCACTGCTCCTTCCCGAACAAACCAGGCAGCCCAAGGTCCCAACACCCACCCAGCCGCGACTATGACCGACCCCGTGCAGCCTGCGCCGATCCTACTCCGGCAGCCCAAGGAGCCGCCAACCTTCCGCGGGTCGTCATTCGAAGACCCGGGCACCTGGCTCGAGACTTTCGAAAGGGTCTCAACGTTTAACAACTGGGACTCCGAGGAGAAGCTGCGTCACGTTTACTTTTACCTTGAAGACGCAGCAAGGACCTGGTTCGAGAATCGGGAGTCCACGCCTTTCGCAGCGCTTTCCTGCAGACGTTTGCAAGCGTCGTCAGAAAAGAAAGGGCCGCAGCTTTAGAGACGCGGGTCCAACTACCAAATGAAAGTGTTGCCATCTTTGAGAGGAAATGACCAGACTGTTCTGCCACGCTGACCCAGCCATGCCTGAGGACAAGAAAGTCACGTTGCTCATGCGATAAAGCAAGAGCTCTTCGCTGGGCTGATGCGAAACCCACCCTCGACAGTCCAAGAATTCATCTCAGAGGCTATGACATTGGAAGACCCTGGAAATGCGCAACCGCCATAATCGCCGATCGATTCAAGACAGCCCAGCTGTTCATGCCGTCGGCTCCGACGACCTGCGTGAAACGATCCGAGCCATCGTGCGGGAAGAACTGCGCAAGCTTTTACCCTTACCACAGCCTGAAATTGCCTCGATCGCTGACATCGTCCGAGAGGAAATACAGCAGTCTCTGGGCACCCCCGAGTCAGCGCAGCCACAGCCGCAAGCAGTGAGCTATGCCGCTGCAGCCCGACGCAACGCCCCCCCCCTCCTCGCCCACGTCAAGACGCCGCGCCACCCCAGCAGTTCCGCCGCCAGGCACCACTGCCGCCGCCACACGTCATACCGCCCGCCAGCCGGCCAGCTATACACGCCGAGAAGACCGACGTTGGCGCCCCCCACCACCACCACTCTGCTACCATTGCGGGGAAGCTGGCCACACTTACCGCCGCTGCCAACCGACAGATGGGACTGCGTGGGTTCGCCATCGACGCGCCGCGTCCACAGCGAGGGGAAAGACCACACGACATCGCCGACTACCTCGCGGGAACGCAATGGACGCCCCGACAACCTTCCCGTTCGCCGTCGCCAGGCCGCTACGTCTCCCCCAACGCCGACCATACACTGGCCCAACGCGAGGCCGGTCACCCAGCCCGTATCCGGAAAACTAAGGGCAGCAACCGATGGAGGTGCGGTTGCTCTACGACGAATACCGAAGATCCTCCGCCGCCGACGACAACGCCGCAACGACATCTAAAGAACACGCCGCAGCCGAACGAAGCCCTGACGTCGAAACTTCACGGCCCGAAGAATACCTGACGACACAACGTCGAAGCAGCGGGACAAACCGACGTAGCCGTGATCCGACGCCGCGACCAAATCGAAACGGTAGGCGACGAACGAGTGACCTCGACGTTCGCATCGACGGCCACAACGTCACCGCTCTCGTCGATACTGGAGCCGACTTCTGTCATCAGTGGACCGTTTGCGACGAAGCTGAAGAAAGTCAAGACCGCCTGGGAAGGCCCCGAAATCCGCACAGCGGGAGGTCACCTAGTAACGCCGGCAGGCTCTGCAGCGAGGGTCTCCATCAACAACCGGATTTATCCCGCAAGCTTCGTAGTCCTTCAGCATTGCTCCCGAGATGTCATCCTTGGTATGGACTTCTTAGGCCTTCATGGTGCAGTCATCGACCTCAGATCGAAGTCGATAACACTATCTACAGAAAAAGCATTACCGCGGTACACGCCGCCAGGGAAGCATGCCTTGAATGTGCTGGAAGACCAAGTCACCGTTCCCCCTCGCTCAGCGTCATCATTTCCGTCGGCTCTCAGAAAGTAGCAGACCTGGAAGGCGTCATTGAGGCGACCAGCACCAGTTGATTAACCGCGAGATTTGCGTCGCAAGAGGAATAGCAGAGTTGCGGGGAGGCAAAGCAACAGTGATGCTCACAAATTTTAGCAGCGAGTATAAGCACGTAAACTAAGTCACGACAGTGCCTACATCGAAGAAATTGTGGCAGCCACCAATGCTTTCGCCATCGCCGATTCTTCCGAGCCCACACCGACGAACCAAGCTCCTCAACCAGCTTTCGACGTCAATCCTAGCCTTCCGAAGCTAAAACAAGAGCAGCTCAAACCTGCTCTTGAAATACAGGACTGCTTTTCGTCATCGTCAAGAATCCGCCAGACCCCAGTCGCAAAACATCGCATCATAACAGAGGAAAATGCCAGGCCACTCTGGCAGAGCCCGTACAGAGTTTCGACGCGAGAACGTGAATCCATAAAGGAACAAGTCGACGAAATGCTACGCGACGACATCATCCAGCCGTCGAAGAGTCCATGGGCGTCACCCGTGTTGTTAGTGAAGAAAAACGGAACCCTACGCTTCTGCGTCGATTATCGCCGCCTGAACAAAATCACGAAGAAGGACGTCTACCCTCTCCCAGGATAGACGACACCCTGGATCGACTCTACAACGCGAGGTACTTTTCGTCGATGGACTCAAGACCGGCTATTGGCAATCGAGTCGACGAGAGCGACCGAGAGAAGACCGCCTTTATTAACCAGACCGCCTCTTCGAGTTCAAGATTATGCCCTTTTGTCTTTGCTCGGCACCTGCGACCGTTCCAGCGCGTTATGGACACCGTGCTGGCTAGATTGAAGTGCAGACTTGCCTTGTGTACTTGGACGACGTCATTGTGTTGCCTCAAGCTTCGACGAACACCTCCGGCGCCTTGCCGCTGTACTACAAGCAATCAAGACCTCTGGCCTCACCTTGAAGCCTGAAAAGTGCCGCTTTGCATACGAGGAGCTACTGCTTTTGTGTCACGTGATCAGCAAGGGTGGTGTTCGCCCAGACCCCGCGGAAAAACAGCTGCTATCGCGCCTTCCCGGCCCCCACCGACACGAAAGCCGTGCGCCGTTTTCTCGGCTTGTGCGCCTACTACAGGCGCTTCGTCAAGGACTTTTCACGAATCGCCGACCGCTAAATCACCTCACGAAGACCGACGTGCCATTCAAGTGGGAAACGGCGCAAATCGAAGCATTTGAAGAACTGAAACGACGCCTTCAGATGCCTCCGATACTAGCGCATTTCGATGAATACGCCGATACGGAAATCCACACCGACGCAAGCAGCGTAGGACTCGGCGCCGTCCTTGTACAGAAGACTCACGGGCAGGAAAGGGTCATCAGTTATACTAGCCGGTGGCTATCAAAGGCAGAAACGAACTATTCCACAACAGAAAAGGCCACGGGGTCTAGTGGTTATGGCACTCGACTGCTGACCCGAAGGTCGCGGGATCGAATACCGGCCGCGGCGGCTGCATTTTCGATGGAGGCGAAAATGTTTGAGGCCCGTGTACTTAGATTTAGGTGCACGTTAAAGAACCCCAGGTGGTCGAAATTTCCGGAGCCCTCCACTACGGCGTCTCTCATAACCATATCGCGGTTTTGGGACGTTAAACCCCAGATATTAATATTATTACAACAGAAAAGGAGTGCCTAGCGATCATCTGGGCTGCATCCAAGTTTCGCCCCACCTCTACGGCAGGCCCTTCAAAGTTGTGAGCGACCACCACGCATTGTGTGGGCTAGCTAACTTGAAGGACCCTTCAGGTCGCCTCGCACGGTGGAGCCTACGACTTCAAGAATTAGACATTACTGTCGTTTACAAATCCGGAAGATAACACTCCGACGCTGACCGCCTGTCTCGCGCCCCCCGTCGACCCACCGCCGCAGGACGACAAGGAGGACGACTCCTTCTTGGGAATCATAAGTGCCGACGACTTCGCGAACGACAGCGAACGGATCCAGAACTCAGGGGCCTTGTGGAATACCTCGAGGGCAGGACCACCGTTGTTCCGAAGGTATTCACGCGGGGACTGACGTCGTTTTTCTTGCGCAACGGTGTTCTTCTAAGAACTTCTCACCGCTTCGAGCCGAGTCCCTTCTCGTGGTACCCTCGACATTGCGGCCAGAGGTCCTCCGGGCTCCGCACGACGACCCGACGGCTGGACACCTGGGTGTTCCTCGCACGCTAGCAAGAATACAGGAGAAGTACTACTGGCCGCGCCTTTCCGCCGACGTCACTCGTTACGTCAGACCTGCCGGGACTGTCAGCGACGCAAGACAACCGCCGACTAGGCCAGCCAGACTTCTGCAGCCTATCGAGCCACCTCGACGGCCGTTCCAGCAAATTGGGATGGACTTACTGGGGCCGTTCCCGACGTCCAATACCGGAAACAATGGATCGTCGTAGCCACCGACGACCTCACCCGCTACGCCGAGACAAGGGCCCTGCCCAGAGGCTGTGCCGCCGAGGTAGTGAAGTTCTCGTTGAGAACATCGTCCTGCGTCATGGCGCCCCAGAAGTCCTCATCACCGACAGAGGTACGGCGTTTACTGCTGACCTAACTCAGGCAATACTGAGATACAGCCAAACAAGCCACCGCCGGACCACAGCGTACACCCACAGACAAATGGCCTTACCGAGCGGCTAAACAAGACCATCGCCGACATGTTGGCCATGTATGTCGACGTCGAACACAAGACGTGGGATGCCATCCTTCCGTATGTGACCTTCACATACAACACGGCCGTCCAAGAAACGACGCAGATGACGCCGTACAAGTTGGTCTACGCACGGAGCCCGGCGACGACGCTCGACGCCATGCTACCCAACGTCACCGACGAAGAAAACCTCGATGCCGCCGCTTACTTACAACGTGCCGAAGAAGCTCGACAGCTCGCACGCCTACACATCAAGACCTAGCAGCACACCGACAGCCGTCGCTACAATCTTCGACGACGCTCGGGGAATACCAGCCCGGCGACCATGTTGGGTCTGGACGCCAATACGCCGACGTGGGCTTAGCGAAAAACTCCTTCGGCGATACTTCGGGCCATACAAGGCTCTTCGACGCCTCGGCGCTCTTGACTACGAGGTGATTCCGCGACGGCATTACGAACTCCCAGCGACGCCGCGCACGACCTGAAGTCGTGCATTGTCGTGCGCTTTAAGCCGTTTTTTGCGCGTTAGCGAACCTGAGGACTCTATTTTTTTTTCCTTTGTTATTGTAATTTATTTGTGTATGCACTTGTTTTTTTTTTTCTCTTCTGTGTTCTTTCACAAGCATCGGGACGATGCGTTTTTCAGAGGGGGGCAATGCCACGCCCACTTCTTGTCTTGTTTTGATGTATTCGGGTTTGACCGGCAGGGCGGTTATCAACGCTCGACGCTGTCCGCGAAGCAGTGATCGAGAAGCTTCGCGTCTGTAGTAGATCGTTCTGTTAAGATTGCGCCCCGCACGCGAATGTTCCAGCTTTGTCTAGAGATAACGCCGCCACCAGCGATATTGCTGGAGAAGTTCGATAGCGCCTGTATAAAGCCGACGCGCCTTGACCGCTTGTCAGTTGATCGACGGACGACGCCCTGTTCGCCGCTATCTTCGTACAGCGTATTGCTGTAGTTCTAGTTCTAGTTTTCCGGCCACAAGTTCGGCCAATAAACAGTTTTATCCTGCAAACGCCGACTGCTGTCGTCGTCGACGTCACGACCACGTGACAATATATATATACAATATTATCTTGCGACAAGAGCATCTGTAATTCCGAAGTATCCACGTGCGCATTCACGTGGCTGCCTGCGGATTATTAAAATCAGCAGATGATAGAACATGCACAACATTTTTTAGGCAAAACTCGGTATCTGACACTATCGCGTTAATGATGAAGCGTGTGTATGGGGTTGTTTTTGACGTATTTATTTCTGTTGTCCCCTAGCGACTTATGTAAATAATAATCATTTAAGGGATTTTACGCGCCATAACCACATTGTCATTATGAGGCAAGCCGCAGTGGGGAATTCTATAATAGGTTTAAACACCTGGGGTTCTTGAACGTGCACCTACATCAAAGCAAGCGGGTGTCCTACATCAAATCGATACGGCCGCCATGGCATGCAATCGAACCGGCTACCTCGCGCTTAACAGCGCCACACCTTATCTGCCAATCGCTCCCACGGCGGATACATATTATGACAGTGGCGCTGTAATAAAATTTAGCCCCTTTAGCTGGCGCTAAGGAGACCACAGTAGCCTATGCTCTGGATAGACATTGATTAATTAAACGATTTTAACGTCCTCAGTCAATTGCATTGGTCGTCCCACCCTCACCCTGTGCATATTCCACCTCACCCGTTGTTGCACAGCCTCCGGGTATCGGCTGGTACCAAAACTCGAGTTTTGGTACCAATGGTGTGCGCGCCGCCGAAAGCCGGATTTTTAAAATCACGAGCCATACAACGCTCTCGCCATAATGAATGATAGTTACTTAGCACCATCTGACGGTGCGAAGTGTTTATTGACATTTTTGTATGATTGAGACGTTGATAATGAGGGATGCGAGAAAACCGAATAATTTCATTATCTAAGATTTCTGACCAATTAGATTAGTAGGTGAACATCGTGTCTACCAAGTATGAAAATAATAAAAGGTAGTCCGTGCATATCAGAGGGGGCCACACTTCCTCTGAAATGTGAGTCGCGTACTACAGTACACTGCTTTTAGCGTCAAGAAAAACAGAAAGAAGCTGGGGCTCGTCGTGTAAGGAAAACAGGGCACATCGCCTACGATACGTAAGGGAAGGCAGGGAAGGAACTCCGCTTGCAGAGTTCTTTCCCTGCATCGCCTTGGCAAGGTAAGGCCAGCGTTAATATTAACATCTAGGGTTTTACGTCCCAAAACCCCGATATATGATTATGACAGACACCGTAGAGGAGGGCTCCAGAAATTTCGACCATCTCGTGTTCTTTAACGTGCACTGATATCGCACAATACACGGGCCTCAAGCATTTCGCCTCCATCGAAATGCGATGGCCGCGGCCGGGATCGAACCCGCGACCTTCGGTTCAGCGGCCGAGCACCATAATCACTGCTCCACCGCGGCGGACAAGGCCTGCGTTAACAACAATGTTTACCTTCTGGCGGCCCGGTAACAGGGCAGTTCAATGCCTTCTTACTCTTGCAATAGTGAACAGCGAACTTATTGACCAAAAAAAAGACATTCGTGAAATGTTGCTCAGCTTGCCCTAAACATCGCCTGGTGAGGTGCTACGTTGTCTTACGGTAAACAAACACACAACACAGAGAATAAAAATAAAACGGCTTTTCGAGACCTTTCCAGGTCCCTTGCTAAAATAAATGAAATATTTCAGCTCGTAATCAATATATTAAACGGGTCCTGACGAGGGGCCTTTTGCCGACCTTTACCATGTAGAAATAGAAACGCGCTATTCTGTCCCGAATAAAGCTAGCCGCAAGAGCCGGGTTCCAAGCCGCGACCTCCTACAATTCTGCAGACCAGCATAGGCATCAAACAAGGAGGCGGGTTTCTCTATACTTTATGTTAATCTAATCTGTTTCATTACTCTTTCACCAACACTTAGGAGAGAGGGAAACGCGGTCTGTGTAGCATGTCATGCGTAAGACAATGCACTTTCCGACGTCTTTAGTTATGTTATTTAGAAACAAAAAGCGCGCTGTTAAAACTAAAGCGACTTTATTAAAACCATTCTTTTTTAAGAAGATCATCGAACAATATTCTGCTTGCAAAGGTATTCTTCCTTTACTTCTGCTGCTTATTGAGCTTTCAAGGAAAATGTCTGTGGCAGCGAATATAACACGGCCAGGCGTCTTCACATAATAGCGCAAAATATTAGGGGCGAAGCTCCTTATAGCGGCACCCGTTCGTCCCTCGTAGCGTAGTATGTAACCAGTCTTACGCTTTGACCTGCAAGGTGGTGCCGGTGGGAGATTTTTCCTGTGCGTTGTTGAACAATAAAAAATTCGCAGCGTTAGCTAAAAGCCGACTTCTTCTGTCTCTCATTCCCATTAGCAGCCATTCTTTACCTCCAAGGTAGTGCCTGGTGAGATTTCTCCTGTGCGTGATTGAACAATAAAAATTTTGTTCAAAACGCCGTTGATTGATGAAATAAACCAACAAAAGACGCCAGATGTTTTGTAAAAGCAAAACGAAAGAACGCCAGATGTTTCTAAAGCAAAACGAAAAAGACGCCAGCTGCTTACGAAAGACGCCAGATGTTTTCTAAGCAATGGTTTTCAAAACAATGAAAATTCACAGCGTACATGTAAAATTAAAGTGCGCTGCAAGTCATCATAACTCATCGAACCTTTAGTATAAACGCGCCCGATCTCACGTCGGTGATGATGTACTGGGGAGAATTCACGGAAGATTCACGGTTTACCGATGAACCTCCGCAGCTTCGCCCACTCATCATCATTCACTCCGTGGATATGCTGCGATTTTTTTTATTTTATAAATTGAGGCCAACAAAAATTAGGGACGTCAAGACTCTGCATATTCGGAAACCCGCGATCGTCATCACCGCCTCCCAAGCTTGCATTATTTTCTGGAGCTTTCTCACATTAGAAAAACAGCAGCGCTAAAGGACGCGTTCTGCTTTCTTTTAAGAAACCCGTCGGAGCCAACAACATCATCGGACGAAATATATTGAAGAGGCAGGGGATGAGAAGAAGGGCAGCACGCTCTTTCGAGAGTTCGTAGTTATCAAGCACAGCCAAGCGACTTGTATGTGTGCAACCTTTCCGTGCAACAGAACTGCTGACTCCAGTCGAGCAGCCCAACAGGCCGCTCGTCGCACGCGTTGCGGTTATCGTTCGGCGACTGAGGTTCGCGCTCGCTGGTTGTACGGATATCGTCGTCATGCTTTTTATTATGTATTGTGGTTTTCTCAATCCGCGCGATTACGGCAAGCGTCATCGCGCGAATTTTGAACGTTGAAGGTCCGTACGCCACGTGGTGTGAAAAATGGTGAACTAGAAGCGATGTCCCGAATTCCTGGGTATGGAAAGGACGCACGAAAAGAACGTACACAGGACGAGCGCGAACTATCCTGCGTCACAACTCGATACTTGAAGTGCGCTGCTGAGATATAAAGCAGGACGCACAAAACGAACGGACATGTACACACAGGACGAGCGCGAACTAAATGTCGTAGTTGTTACTTATTATTTCTGTTTGAACAGCGCGCTCCGGAGCCATCGCAAATGCGGCCGCTGCAGTGAGCGAGATGGGCTTCGTTGCGCTCCCTCGCGCCATCTCGCTGGCAATGAAGAAACGCTTATAAGCGCCTGCCGTTTCTGAGTTCGGCCAGCGGTAAAGGGTGTGTATATAACGCTCGCCGTTAGCTTCGTAGAGGATTGGCGTTTAGTGGGGTAATGGCTAGCGCCACGGGCTGCGGAGCCAGGGCTCCCTGATTCGATTCCGGGGTTCGGAAGCATTTTTCTGAATTATTTTGCTTTGAGACTATATATATATATATATATATATATATACATATATATATATATATATATATATATATATATATATATATATATATATATATATATATATATATATATATATATATATATTGTCAACACGTTTATTAACGGGGACTCAGCGACGGCCCACGGCAGCGACAGTCAACGCGGGGCCGACTCTCTGCACGAGGAGCGTGCTCTCAGAGAAGAGAACGACCCACTGGAAGGCGCTTGAGAGGACGACCCATTGCTCAGTAGGAACGCTTCGCTACAATTACCCCGGCTACGAAAAGGGAGCCGCCTGGCGACCTAGCAACTTGTCACTACGAGCGGGTCATGGTAGGGCTTCAAGCGCGCCACGTTGAAAATGTCGCGCCCCTCGACGGCGCATGTCCGAGGATGGGTCGATGGCTTCGATGAGGTAGTTCACCGGGAGGTGCGTTCGACGACACGGTAGGGGCCTTCGTATTTGGGCAGTAGTTTGGAAGAGAGGCCAGGTGCAGTGGTAGGAACCGAGAGCCATACGAGCGCTCCAGGAAGGAACGTGGACGCAGAACTGGTGGTGTCACCGCGAATGCTTTTCTGCCGCTCTTGGCTATGCGTAGTAAAGGTCTTGGAGAGCTCGCGACACTCCTCAGCAAGTCTGGCTGTGGCAGAAATAGGCGCACATTCAGATCGATCCGGCTTGTAGGGAAGGATTGCGTCAATGGTGTGCGACGGGTGCCTGCCATACAATAAGAAAAATGGTGAGAAACCAGTAGTGCTCTGAGGAGCGGTATTGTAGGCGTACGTGACGAAGGGCAGAATGACATCCCAATTCGTATGGTCGGCGGCGACGTACATCGAGAGCATGTCGCCTAGCGTGCGGTTGAAGCGTTCGGTGAGGCCATTCGTCCTGCGGGTGGTAAGCAGTAGTTTTGCGGTGAACAACGTTGCACTCTTTGAGAATGGCTTCGACGACTTCCGACAAGAAGACACGGCCTCGATCACTGAGCAGCTCCTGGGGTGGACCGTGACACAGCATGAATCGGTGGAGCAGGAAGGAGGCCACATCGCTCGCTGTAGCTGCAGGGAGGGCAGCAGTTTCACCGTATCGCGTGAGGTGGTCTACAACGACGATGGCCCAGCGGTTACCAGCGGACGTCAGGGGAAGTGGCCCATATAAATCGATGCCAGCCGCGCCCAAACGGTCGGTCAGGGCAAGGTAGAGGTTGCAGACCTGCTGGCGACAGGTGCGTTGAAGTTTGCGGCGCTGACAATCGATGCAGGAGCGAACGAACTTCTCCACGTAGCGGTACATCCCTCGCCAAAAGTAACGTTGGCGAATGCGGTGGTAGGTTTTCGATACCCCAGGGTGTGCACACTGCGGATCAGAGTGGAACGACTCGCATATGTCATAACGCAGACTGCGGGGTATTACTAGTAGCCACTGGCGGCCGTCGCCGTTGTAATTGCGTCGGTGGAGCAGGTCGTCGCGAACGGCGAAATGGTGGGCTTGACGACGCAACAAGCGAGTGGATGGTGTGGCCGATGGATCAGTCAGCAAGTCTATCAGTGAGGCAATTCATTGATCCTTGCGCTGCTCGGTAGCGATGGTGTGAATATCGATGGAAGAAACGACAAAGTGAGATGCTGAGTTGTGGGCATTGTCGGCAGGCAAGGGAGAGCGCGACAGGGCGTCGGCGTCAGCATGCTGACGTCCGTTGCGGTACAGCACGCGGATGTCGTAGTCTTGCAGGCGAAGTGCCCAACGGGCAAGACGGCCTGAGGGATCCTTCAATGACGACAACCAGCACAGTGCATGATGGTCCGGTGACGACATCAAATGGGCGACCATACAAATAAGGTCGGAACTTTGTAAGGGCCCAAATGATTGCCAGGCATTCTTTCTCCGTGACGGTGTAGTTGGTCTCGGCTTTAGGAAGCGTACGACTTGCATATGCGACAACATATTCTGGGAACCCAGGTTTGCGCTGCGCAAGGACAGCACCGAGGCCAACACCGCTGGCGTCCGTGTGTACCTCTGTAGGGGCCGTAGGGTCGTAGTGGCGTAGAATGGGAGGGGACGTCAACAAACGACGGAGCTTCGCGACAGCGTCGTCGCATTCTGACGACCACGAATTGAGGGGCCCGTTACTTCCAAGGAGCTTCGTCAGCGGTGATATGATAGTCGCGAAGTTTCGGATGAAAGCGCCGAAAGTAGGAGCATAGTCCTACGAAACTGCGCAGTTCTTGACGGGCGTAGGTTTGGGGAACTCTGTCACGGCCCGAAGCTTGGCTGGATCTGGGAGGATGCCGTCCTTGGACACCACGTATCCTAGTATCGTCAGCTGCCGTGCTGCAAATCGGCACTTCTTGAGATTCAGTTGTAGCCCGGCGTCGCTCAAGCGCGTCAAAACCTGCCGCAGGTGTTGATGGTGTGTTGAGAAGTCCGGGGCGAAAACGACGACGTCGTCGAGGTAGCATAGGCATTTGTGCCATTTCAAGTTGCGCAGAACGGTATCCATCATGCGCTCAAAGGTCGCGGGCGCATTGCACAGCCCAAACGGCATGACGTTGAATTCGTACAAGCCGTCGGGTGTGACAAACGCTGTCTTCGGTCGAGCGTCATCAGCCATGGGGACTTGCCAGTACCCTGAGCGCAAATCGAGCGATGAAAAGAACTCTGCTCCTTGCAGGCTGTCAATGGCATCGTCTATTCGAGGTAGGGGATAGAAGTCCTTACGGGTGATCTTATTGAGTCGTCGGTAGTCCACACAGAACCGCACAGAGCCGTCCTTCTTCGCAACGAGAACGACAGGAGACGCCCACGGGCTGTTTGAGGGTCGAATAACATCGCGGCGAAGCATGTCTTCGACTTTCTCGGTAATTACACGACGCTCTGTTGGCGACACGCGATATGGACGTTGCCGCAGTGGTGGTTGGGCGCCAGTGTCGATGCGATGCGTGACAGCAGACGTGTGGCCGAGAGGAGTTTGCGCTACATCGAACGAAGAACGAAATTCTTCCAAAAGGCATAGACGCTGGGAACGCTCGACCGACGTAAGGTGTTCAGCAATCGAGGAACCAAATAAATCAGCGGGTGACGCATCAGATGTGGAAACAGCACTGAGCGAATGGGAGTTGGCGCAGTGCATGTCACCCGGTGCGTCCATAACTTGTGCGTCTTCGAGGGCTTCAGCTCTGCCGAGACATTCCCCTCGCACCAACCTAACAATGTACGGGGATGGGTTCGTAACAAACATGTCGGTGTCGCCCTGAATGACTTTCACGGTCGCAAATGGCACCAACAAGCCTTTTCTAGTGAAGACGCGGTCAGATGGAGAGAGGAGTGCAACGGCGTCGGCGAGACCGGTGCAGCAGACTGACACAGCCGTTGACGAGTTTGCAGGAAGTGTTGTGTCGTCTTTGACGAGTACCTTGGTCGCAGCCGGTGGACTGTCCGCCGGCGTCAAATCTGAGAATGGTGAGAGCTCTATTTCGGCTGGTTCGCAACGAATTACGGCGGCGTGACGGGCGAGAAAATCTCATCCCAGGATGAGGTCTTGAGAGCATGAGGAAATTATGATGAATTCGACGGCGTACAGAGCGTCCTGAATCATGACACGGGCTGTGCACACCGCTGTCGGGTGAATACTGTGAGCGCTGGCTGTACGGAGGGAGAGCCCGGAAAGTGGCGTCGTCACTTTTCGTAGTAGTCGGCTAAATTTAGCGTCCATAACGGAAACGGCAGCTCCAGTGTCTACAAGGGCCGATGTGCGCACACCATCTACAAACACGTCTACTACGTTTGATGGGCTTTGCTGAGGGCTTTGGCTGTTCGATAGCGTCGCAGCCCTTGCCTCTTGGACTGCGACGACTAGTTTTCCTGGTCTAGTGCGACCGGACGAGGCCGCATCGGTGACAGTGAGCGGCGTCGTGGGGACGGTGACCGACGGGTAGATGGACCTGGGCGTGACGTCGGTGACATAGGTGGCAGCGGGTCATAATACGGGCGGCTGGACTGGTTGGTCACGGCTGATCCGACTCGAGGCGGCTGCACGCGGTTGCAATAGCGGGCTACGTGACCGGCGCAACCGCACGCAAAGCAGATCGGGCGGTTGTCGCAAGTGCGCCATCGGTTTGCCGGGTTAGGTCCCATCCACGTGCAGGACGCGAGGGACGGGGCGGCTGCTGATATGACTGCATGGTTGGCTGCAGTCGGGGCGTATGGACGATGTCGGAGTACGCAGCCGGCACACTCGCTTCGAAGGCCTGAGGCCTGGTGACGGCTCCAGCGTAGGTTAGCGGGGGCAGTTCAGTTCCATTCCTGTAATTCCTCAAAGTAAGAAAGACACCTTGATAGTTTTATCGAGTTAAGAATGAACGCCCCATAAAGCTGATGCCATGAGATGCATTAAGAACTGCAAAAGTACGCAAAACACGTTACCAAGGTCGAGGGATAGTAGCTCGGTGACATCTCGTGCAGTACAACCACCCTACTAATTCCCATAGGGGCAGTTCTTCCGCTACCTATAGTATTTGCATCGTCAGCATCTTTTAACGAATGTTGATGTTTTAATAATGTTTAAGCGTAAATGTGTTAATGCTAAAATGACGACATAGCGTATTTTTATGCTGGAAAAAGTAGTATTCAAGAAGACTAAGCAGTTTTACCACGCATCTGGAGTGGTCGTGAATATGGAGAAATCTAAGATTTGGTTAATGGGGAACAAAACCTTCTAGATCTGCTGGTATTAGTTGGAACAGTGCACCTCTCGGGCACCTTGTGCCTTTGCATGGAGTACGGAACACTGGGCCGCACTGCTCGCTAGCACTGATGGTTGTCAAGCGCTCCTCGCGAGCATGAATGCGGTGAGGAGAACTTTCTGTGTTCGCCTGTGCGCACGTATGCAGTGTCTTCCTTGTCGCAAAGGTTATTTACGTGTGTCAGGTACTAAACTGCTCGTGAGGTAAAGGTCAGACTATGCATAGAGTATTCGCCACTTTCTTGTGGGGGTATCAATGCGAACCAACGCGCAGGGGTAGTTTGTTTCTCCCTTCAGTATCTGCTGGGATAATGCATTTGTTTGTACACTAACTTGTACACTAACTTCCAAGGAAGGCGAACACAGAAAGTTGTTAGTCGGCGTTTGTGGTGTCCTGACTTCTTGTGTCCGTGTTTGCACGCCCTCTCTTTTTAGAATGAATACTTACCAACTAGCTCAGCTCTCTGTTATTCTAACTTATGCCTCTGTTTGTAGTAGGCGCGTTGCTTATAAATGCACTGTGCTTGTAATCAGCCAAGCCATTTTAAAAATACTGCTTTATTGTTAAATTCGATGCTCTGACTTAATAATGTTTGAAGTTTGAAAAACAGCACGTAGATGAAAACGTGCTCTATTTTCGGAAAAAGGCGTAATTCCATTCCCATTCCATTGCGTGCGAAAGACGCTTAATTCCATTCCCATTCTATTCCTGTAAGCGTTGTTTCCATTCCATTCCGGGGTCGCGAAAATTTGGAATGATTTCGGAGTCATTTCAATTCTTGAGTGGCAACTCCGCAACACTGGTGGGAAGCATTAAACCACACACACTTTGCGCTATTAGCATTGTGTGATGACAGGTTGTTATTTTACTCTTCTGCCACGCTATATTACATATGTCAATACGATTCCTTGCCCGACATGACGCCTGTATAGAGTATTTTTGCGAAGGAGTTACAAGCACGAGCGTGGCACTGTGGTGAAAGACCCGACTGCCACGCAGAGGCCGTGGGTTACAGTCAGACAGATAACTGGGCAAGTTGGTATGTATCCATAATTAAACTTTTTTAGCGCGCACAAAAGACAAGGACAAGAAAGAGACACACGAGCGCTAACACGGAACAGAGCCCACGGTACTAGAAACGTATTGCAGTAAGACAGATAACTGGGAAAGTTGGTATGTATCCATATTTGTCTTTTGTGCGCGCTAAAAAAAGTTTAAATATGGATACATACCAACTTGCCCAGTTATCTGTCTTACTGCAATACGTTTCCAGTACCGTGGGCTCTGTTCCGTGTTAGCGCTCGTGTGTCTCTTTCTTGTCCTTGTCTTTTGTGCGCGCTAAAAAGTTTAAATAAGGCGTGGGTTAAAATCCCATCCGAACCTAGATATTTGTTTCTCATTCAAGTTTTTCTTATTTCACGTGATAGCGGTCACGGACACCGGCGGCGGCGGAGAACTATGGCGTCAAAATCAGCTTTTGTGATCTCAGAACAGCTTTCGCTGTAACAAACTTCACGGCCGACAATCCACATTGGCCTGCGTGACAGGCGTGCAAAAGTTCACTTGCGTTAATATCTCTGGTTGCCATTGTTTTCGTTTTTAGCACAATTTCAACATATCTTTGCTTTGGAATTCCTGTCTGAGGTACGCGCTAATACTGTACCCTGAGATGTGCTCACAATGCACGAGCTCAGTTGTTCCGGATCGCGAAGTTTTCTCGTGAACCGAAAAACGATTGCAAAAATTCCGGTTTCACTCCGGAACGAAATAACATGAAAAGTTTCGGTTACGTTCTCGTTCCGGTCAAAAATATTGCTTTTTCGTTTTTCGTTTTCGGTTTTCGTTCCGTTCCGACACCCTGGCTGTGTGTGGTCGTCGTACCCTCCGTTCACGAGAGTCATAGCAGTGTAGGTGCCGCTCTGTGGTTCAAGCGCATTGTAAAGTGCACTTTGCGTTGCCCTAAAGTTGAGTAGTATTAAATCTCATGTGAATATAGCCCTTTAGCGGTTCGGTGATAAAAAAAAGGCTCTCATGCACTTGCGCGTTGTGCTTAGATGTATAACTTTGGGAATGTCGTTTATAGGGGTTACGCGACGAGCTTTAGTTGTGTAAGGTCCTGATCCCTCTACAGAGACATATTTCTGTCAAGTCACACCTGACACTTAGGTACTTAAATTATCCCCTAAAAATAACAAAAAAATGGAATGACACGGAAATCGCAAAACTGAGTTGCCTTGCGCAATTTTAACTTGTGGCGAAATTTATACAAAAACACCCGTGTACTTAGAATAAGGCACGCGTTAAAGAGTCCTGATGGTAAAAAAAAAATCCAGACGGTATACTTTACAGTTGTGTCGTAGTAACTTCACGCGAAGCCACATCTTTTTTTTCCTTTACATTATCTTGAGGGTTTGTGCTGCGTTGTTATAGACTGATGGAATGCAGCGGACATTATTCGCATGAAAAAACGTACTTTGGTCCCGTGAAATAACCGGGCCTTTTTTCCGTTACTGTCGCGCAAGTAATCAATCGAAGAAAGTTCCGCGCTGCACAGTTACCTTTCTGTACTATTACTGGAATAAAAATAAGCGTGTGCGTGTTAAACATCCCCGTAGCGCTAAAGCGCTGTCAGCCACGTAGCTTTCCTCAGCAAACCTATCAACTGTCCTATATTTCATGCAGAACTGAATAATAAATGTGGATGAATATTTGAGCACGCAGTGCACGAAGTGCTATTTGAAGTCATCGGGCAGGAATACGGGCTTTCTTTTTGTTGGGGGGTATCCAGATGAACAAGAAGTAAATAATTAATTCAATCGCGCTACAGCAGTGTGTAGTAGGTGGAACACAAGCTAAACATGTACAAATAAAACAACAAGAAACATCATCCATTGCGAAGACGCTGACTCTTGCCGAAGGCGGGCAACCCGTTCGTTGGCAGAATGCCCTTCTCTCACAAGTAATAGTTACGCTCGGCGCGCTTCGTGCAAGCGCACATATTACCAGAAAGCTGCAACCAACGCATTTTGTTTGCCGGAATCGGGTCAAATCGCTCACAACAAAGCGCTGTTGTGTGCGTTCGTATACGCGCCGACAACCGCCCATCCACACTAGCGCGGCGACGGTGCTGCCATCTGTAGCCCGATCTCGCGGCGAATAAGATGTTTCGCATCTAAAAGGAATCTTGCACATGAAACCTTGACCACTATGAACAAACTTCTGGCTGTGAATCTTCTTTTCTTCTCTACCTCTCGATTGCATTGCTGGCACAGGCTACCAAGCTTATTTTGGACAGAAAACAACAGCCTATTGCCTGTACGCCGACAACTTTCTTGAGATTGCGCGCTGCCTTGTGCACATATGGGATAACCGTTACAGCTTGCTTCGAATGTCTCGGATTGTACAGCAGCTGAGCGCTTCTCTTGAAAGCCTGCTACGAGACGTTCCGCAATGTTAGCCAAAAGCGATGCTGGAAAGCATGCAAACTTCGGACGTGCTACTTGCGAACGTGCTATGGCGCCGTGGTCTCCTGTATTTTCTTGTCCCGTCTATTTAGCGCTATTTTCCCATTAGGAATCATGATCCAACCAGCCAAATACGCGTACCCCCCCAGGCAGCACACAACGTCGGGCCGATATTGGCTTTACGGCGGCTGTGCGCGGCCCCACCTCGGGCCAGCATTGCCAGCCTGGCGCCAATATCGGCGAAGCAGTTGACTTTCGCCGGCAAAATACGGCCGATTTTACCGCCTTTCAGCCGATGTTGGCCTTTCACAGGCAACACTGGGCCGAGTTTTCCGGCGTTCTGCCGTCTTTCCGCCGATATCGGCCTAGCCGATTTCTTTCACCGGCAACATTGGGCCGAGTTTGCCGGCGTTTTGCTGTTCTTCCGCCGATATCGGCTTAGCCGATGGCTTTCACCGGCAACATTGGGCCGAGTTAGGCGCCGTTCTGCTGTACTTTCGCCGACATCGGCTGAGCCTATGGTTTTCACCGGCAACATTGGGCCCAGCATGCCGTCATTCTGCCGTGCTTCAGCTGACATCGGTGGAGGAGATGGCTTATCGACGATGTTGGAACTTTCTTGTCTCCCTTCAGACAGTTATACACGCGCTGTTGAGAACGTCCTCCTGAGTCGCGCCGCTCCAAAAGTCCTCGTCACCGACAGAGGTACGGCTTTTACGGCAGAGCTAACGCAAACCATCTTGAAATAGAGCCACAGAAGTCACCGACGGACATCACACGCAGGCGAATGGCCTCACCGAGCGGTTAAATGAAACCCTCGCCTTCATGCTGGCAATGTACTGTACGTCGAACACATGCCATGGGACGCCATAATATCTTCTGCACATAACCTGAAGTTAACAAGGCAGTGTAAGAAACGGCGCACATATGACGCCGTTCAAACTAGTTCACGGAAACCCCTCAACGACGCTGGACGCCGTGTTGCCGGCCGTCAGTGACGAGAATAACCACGACGTTGCGCTCTACCTTCATCCCGCCGAAGAAGCCCGGCAGCTCGCCCGCCTAGGATACAATCGCAATGCAATAGAGCATTAGGCGCTTGAATATTTGTAGCTTAAGCTGCAGAATGCCGCTACATGGATTACTGTACTAGCACAAATAACAAAGTTCAAA
Source organism: Rhipicephalus sanguineus (assembly GCF_013339695.2). Lineage (NCBI taxonomy): Eukaryota > Metazoa > Arthropoda > Arachnida > Ixodida > Ixodidae > Rhipicephalus > Rhipicephalus sanguineus. Next base: position 140,072,892 of record NC_051183.1, read on the forward strand.
TATTGTACCGTGCTAATGCCGCACGTACGACTCGGGGCGCGAAGTATCGCCGACTGAATAGCTTGCATTCACTTATTAGTTTCTGCTATAACAATGACTAAAAACTATCACTAGCACAGTCACTTTTCTACCAAAGAAAGGTGGTCTTTAGAAGAATAACTGACTCAAATTAGATGTTGAAACGTTATAACACATACCATTAACTTCATGGGCCCAATTCGAAGTACTTCTGTTTCGTAAATGTTTTTGCCACTCGTCGGCCGACTTCACTAATGTATCCAGCATCAAAATTCACCCGAACATTCCCACACGAATGCCTTTAGCGGAAGAACTTTTATGTGAATACTAATTCTGTGCATAAATCGAGCCTGTCATCATATTTATAGCGCTATATCTTTTCAGCCGCTGAATGTGTGGCGCGAGCGCTCATATACTACACGGACAGTGTCCGATCTCTGTGTTTACACATACTTACTCACGCGCGTGTTTGGGTCAAGCGTAACAAGCGCATTTGCTTCAGTGATGTCACATAATTTTACTTTATGAAAATAGTAAAAAGCTCAGCAAGGCGTGTTGCTGGGCTAGTTGGCGTGTTGCGTAAAGTAACTGATCGTAAAGTAACTTGATCATAACTGATGCGTAAAGTAACTTGATCAGTCAGGCTGATACACGTGTTATAAAGTAAAATGGCTGCGTGCCGACCACGGCAGTTCGGTATTACTGTGGTTACTGTACTGTATGTCAGCAGCGCTAAAATAGACTATTCGCGGCTCAACGGCATTCATCGACTACCATTAGTGCCATATTCGAAAAATGCTTGCTAATTAGAACTACTGCTCCACTGATGTCTTAGTGTGCGATTAAGACCCACAAATTCTGTCGAACCGTGCAATATCGAGAACGAAAGTCAATATTGTCTCTAACACAACTAAATTGATGAAAGGCCTGCTGCACCAACTACGCATGCGTCTGAGAAATTAAGGAGCAACACATTTGCAAGGTGATAAACACAAATTTATTCACAGATATGAACACACGCCAGCAGTTCCCGAATAATTATGCCACAAAGGAGTATCTAAACATCTATAGATACCGTAGCCAACATCTAAAAGAACCCCACAGCCACCGTATTCCTCAAAAAAGCAGGACAATCCTAATCGAGAATGGGGTCAGGCGCAAAATCATAGGCGTGAGCAGGATTCCCCTTCAGAGGGGGGGGGGGCGAAGGTTCATCGCGGCGATCCCCCCCTCCCTATTAAGTCAATGTGTTTGGCAGACCTTGCGCCCACCTCATCTTAGGTGACTACGGGGGCCGGCCGCCCCCCTGCCCCACTGTGCGCACGCCTATGCGAAGAGTTACAATCTCTTCAACGTTATGCGCGGCACATTCACAGTAAACATAGAAAGAACTAGAACGGGCAAAAATATTAATAAGGGTTAACGAAGAATATCTTAGCTACCTGCGTTTTGCGGACGATATCGCGCTTTTCAGTAACGACGGTGCCGAATCATGAAAAAAAAATTCTGGAGATGTAAACGAAGGCAGCATTAAAGTAGGATTAAAGACGGACCCGAAGAAAAGAAAGATAATGTTAGGCGGCTTGCCAAAAAAGCGAGATTAAGAGTAGCAACTAGACTACAAGATTGTGTATACGCGTGAGCTAATGACGAGCAGAAGAGCACACCCCGCCCCCCCCCCCCCTTCCGACGTTTATTAAATTCACCAAGGAACGGTAGGCATTCGCAACACATGACTGGCAATTAAATTAGCGTTGTCCTTTAGGCGGAAATTGCAATTTTTTCAGTGATAACTTAAGGGCCAAAAAGATGGATAAACTGCTGCACGTGACGCGAAAACATTGCGAGCGGTACCACAAGATCCTATGAACTCTACATCTAAACATGATAGACACGCACGCATTCATATCTAAAGGTAAGATTGTAACAGAAAGGAATCGTGCATAAAAACCACTCACGTGTGCCCGTTGAATCGCTAGAAACACGAGCGAATAAAAAATGCAAGCGCACCATATCAGAATACACAAAACACGATGGTAAGTAGAAAATACGCGATAAGAAGAGAACAAAAATCTGATGACACGTAAAAGTAGTGAACACGTGGCCTTATATGAGATGAGCGAGTTCAACATGGAAGCAGGGGGCCAGTGGTTTCTCGCTGCAGTGATCTCTGCCGAAAACAATGCCGGAATCCTGCCGTGTATTCGTCTCGTGCACCATTTTGACTTTCCACCGCACATGTCCACACACCGCACTTCTTGAAGAATTCTGCTGGTCGGAGTGAAAAAAAGCCTGCTCCCGCAGCTATGATTGTCCCTCCGTCGGGACGGCTACCCTACCCTGCCTGGTCAAGCGAGTTTCGGACAATGGAGCTGAACGAGGGGAAGGGAGGGAGAGGGGGGGGTTAGAGGCTGAAGAAGACGAAAAAAAATTCTTATTCTCCCTTCTTGAAAGCACGCCTCAGCCTACCGCAATGGTGTGCGTTCCCCCCAGCATGTCTATGGGCATGCCGTTTGAGAAAGGCGTTCGTCGAATTTTCAATGCATCACTTGTTGCCACATGTCGCTACATGAAAACTTGCGTACACCACGTTGGAGCCGCATTTTTCATCGCATTTCACGTGCCATAATAATAATTTTATGCGACTGTTTCTGAAAGCACGTGGGAAGCAATCGCTGAGCGACATTTTTATTGAAAAATATATGTATGCCACAAAACGGACGGCAACGAAATGCAGATACAGACTGACAAACACGTGGCAAGCAAGTGTTTGTCAGTTCGTTAAAGATGGTCAGCGGGCTAGTTGATTTGGAAACATTCAAACGACAAAACATGTCTTCACTTCGCCCGGTCTTTTTTGCACCATACCTATTTTTCTCAAGGAATCAACCAACTAGCTCAGCAACACCCCTTGCTGAGCTTTTTACTATTTTCATAAAGTAAAATTATGTGACATCACTGAAGCAAATGCGCTTGTTACGCTTGACTGAAACACGCGCGTGAATAAATGTGTAAACACAGAGATCGGAAACTGTCCGTGTATTATATGAGCGCTCGCACCACATATTCAGCGGCTCAAAGGATATAGCGCTATAAATATGACGACAGGCTCGATTTATGCACGGAATTAGTATTCACATAAAACTTCTTCCGCTAAAAGCATTCGTGAGGGAATGTTTGGGTGAATTTTGATGCTGGATACATTAGTGAAGTCGGCCGACCAGTGGCAAAAACATTTACAAAACAGAAGTACTTCGAATTTGGCCCTTGAAGTTAATGGTATGTGTTATAATGTTTCAACATTTTTGATAGCGTTGAACAACTGGTCAACGAAGTGGCCATCTAATTTGAGTCAGTTATTCTTCTAAAGACCACCTTTTTTTGGTGGGAAAGTGACTGTGCTAGTGATGGTTGTTAGGCATTGCCATAGCAGAAACTAATAACAGAATGCAAGCTATTCAGTCGGCGATACTTCGCGCCCGGAGTCGTACGTGCGGCATTACCACGATACAATTTTTGAACTTTGTTATTTGCGCTAGTATAGCAATCCATGTAGCGGCATTCTGCAGCTTAAGCTACAAATATTCATGCACCTAATGCTGTATTGCATTACGATTGTATCCTAGGCGGGCGAGCTGCCGGGCTTCTTCGGCGGGATGAAGGTAGAGCGCAACGTCGTGGTTATTCTCGTCACTGACGGCCGGCAACACGGCGTCCAGCGTCGTTGAGGGGCTTCCGTGAACTAGTTTAACGGCGTCATATGTGCGCCGTTTTTTACACTGCCGTGTTACAAAACAGAAGTACTTCGAATTTGGCCCATGAAGTTAATGGTATGTGTTATAACGTTTCAACATTTTTGATAGCGTTGAACAACTTTATAGCGTTGGTAGCGTTGAACAAACGTTATGAGCGGGAGATATTATGGCGTCCCATGTCATGTGTTCGGCGTACAGTACATTGCCAGCATGTCGGCGAGGGTTTCATTTAGCCGCTCGGTGAGGGCATTCGCCTGCGGGTGATGTCCGTCGGTGACTTGTGTGGCTCTATTTCAGGATGGTTTGCGTTAGCTCTGGCGTAAAAGCCGTACCTCTGTCGGTGACGAGGACTTTTGGAGCGCCGCGACGCAGGAGGACGTTCTCAACAGGGCATGTATAACTGTCTGAATGGAGACAAGAAAGTTCCAACATCGTCGATAAGCCATCGGCTCCGCCGATGTCAGCTGAAGCACGGCAGAATGACGGCATGCTCGGCCCAATGTTGCCGGTGAAAACCATCGGCTCGGCCGATGTCGCCGAAAGTACGGCAAAACGACGGCTAAACCGGCCCAATGTTGCCGGTGAAAGCCATCGGCTGAGCCGATATCGGCGGAAGAACATCAAAACGTCGGCAAACTCGGCCCAGTGTTGCCGATGAAAGAAATCGGCTAAGTCGATATCGGCGAAAGGACGGCAGTACGATGTAGAACTCGGCCCAATGTTGCCGGTGAAAGCCCAACATCGGTTGTACGGCGGCCAAGTCGGCCCAATTTTGCCGGCGAAAGTCAGCGTCTCCGCCGATATCGGCGCCAGGCTGGCAATGCTGGCCCGAGGTGGGGCCGCGCACAGCCGCCGTAAAACCAATATCGGCTCGACGTTGTGTGCTGCCTGGGGCGCGTCGTGCCGCCCCTGAAGCCCAGCCAGGTGGCGGAAACTCCCTATACCTCCCATGGGACGCATGCTGATATGCTGCGGCAGCGCTGCTTCCACCTCTGGCGGCTGCCGGGTATCTATTAGAAATAATTCACAAACAAAACACTTTCATGACATCACTGGTGAGGTCAGCAAATAGCGGAAAAGGGCGCGAATTTGAGAGGAGGGTTGCCGTGGAAGCCCTCCTTTCCCACTTTGCATGCAAGCGGAATGTGTTCGTGCTATCTTGCAGGTCCGCTCGGGCAACGCGGTCATTCATTGAATTTAGTTAACCATCTCTTTAATTTTGTTCGTGTGCTGTGAAGGGGACAAACTAAAGTTGACCAATTTCTCCATCAGTTGACCAAAACTCGATCAACACAAGTAAACTTAAATTTTCTTTTTTTTAATCACATGTTTTGTAGTGAAAAACAGACGTGCACGTAGTGTGAAAGTGTGAATCTGCAAAAGCAGCTTTAATTCACAACTGAAATATGCACATAATGACCAAACATTGAACCCCGAATATCCAAACCAATGCGGAAATTATTAACAATCACGAGCAGGCCGCGTCGTACTTGACTCAATCACGTCTATTACGACAGCGAACATATGTTTCTCACAGAACTTGAGTACCAAACAAGACAGAAGTTCAGGGGAAGATGGAGGCGTGAAGCGATGAGAAATCGTTGAATAGGGAATGCCGCCGGAGACAATATGTTTCGACATGTTGATTTGTCTTCGTCAGGGCAGCAGCATTGACTTCACGAAGAAAAGACCACTTGTGGAAACGTTGGCTCCAGCGACATTCCTTGTTAAACGATTTGTCAAAGCATCAGTGAGTTCATTAGATGTATTTCAGTGAGAGCATTAGAAGTAAAGGACCGCAAAATTTCAAACTGGCTACATGCGTTTTCATGAACAGAAAGTAGCCTATAATTACTTCAGATCATGTGAAGTACACGCCAAAAGTAAAAGATGAAGAAACTGTGTAGCCGAACCAACTCGCACTCAAGGCTTTCATTAAACGAATTTTGTCAGCAGCAGGTATACGCTGTTGTCATGACGAAATAGTGTAGCGACACTGCGCTTATGTCAGTCCAGTCAGGCTTGCAGAGAACTGGATTTGCTTATGTACTCGTGCAAAATGAATAGCTGCTAACATAATAGACTCAAATACATGTGCTCACCCGTTGTCACTAGAAAATCTTGAAAACCTTCGCGGAACTGCAAATCCTTGGGTTAACACACCACAGAGCCGCGCAAAACATGTGATGCCCAGATTTACTTAAGGTTAACAGCGCGAAAAAAAAAGGCACGGCGGACAGGAAAAAGACGAGACAAGCGCTGTCCGCCGTGCCTTTTTTTCGCGCTGTTAACCTTAAGTATGCACAACCAACTAGCCCAGTCAGCCACGCCCAGATTTAGCCATCTTCGTCTAACACTCCGCTGGCCTCCTCGACGTGGCTCCCTGCGGCTTCCATTCGCTGCACGTCCAATGAAGTGTCTTATCTTTTTTGCCGTATTTGTACTTGGTACGTCAACCGAGCGAGATAACCGAGCACGATCCAACTTGTGATTTCGATGAGCGAATGGCAAGGGTGAGCGGAGGGAAGCGCTACGAGCATAAGTCAACCAGTTACCGCGCTTCGCCGGGTTTAAAATTCACAATATAAGAAATAAAACAGACAAATAAACAAAAGAAGAGTTCCTTGTAGCTCAATCAAATTTCTTTATTTGTAAAAACTCGTGAAACATGTCCAGGAATTCGGGACATCGACAACTAGCGCCATCTGTTGAGTTGGCTGCTGAGTGGAAGCGTCACTGAATGGGAAACGACCTTTAAACATTTATTGTATTGCAACGCCTCAATATAAGCTTCAATCACTTCGTCCATATAATCTGGGAGTCATCATCTCACAGTGCGATAAGTTTTGTTTTATTCCCATAAACTTCCTCGGTTCGAGAAACACTTTTATGTGCTATGTGAAACTCCATAGAATACAATTTAAAAAATTATGTAAAAACAATGCGCCCTCACCTGCTTAAATCACTAAAGTGATCCAATCTAGACGATTCAGTCTTCGTACCTGCTAAGTTTGGCTGATGTTGGCGAAGTTTCCGAGGTTCGACGGGAATTTTTGTAAAAAGGTGCATTGCAGCGAAACCACCTTATAGGGGTGCATGCGCTTCATAGTGTTTTCGGTGGCCCGAAAACAGGGGAAAATGTCAGTGTTTTTATACAAGTTTGTTTTTCTTGAAGCTGCTCAAGATATCGATGGTATGAATACTGTGGCGTTCTTCCGTTGATAATTAGCAATGAGAAATCGTAGGTTAATTAGAGCAGATGATCAAAAACGAGAATAGTTCCTCGAAATTCAAAGCAAGTAATAATTAACAAGAGACATTGATACGCATGCGAATTTTCCTCTACTGAGTATATGTAATCAAAGGTACTAATGAATTTAACAATTTATTTAAAGTTTATTGGTGAGAGCGGTCAGTACATAAGGACATGTATCATATATATATGTATAGGTAGTATTGCAACGTACACCATTAATACTAGATGGCTATCGCATGTAACTAGCAGTAGCTACTATTATAGATAATTACTAATAAAAGGTATAAAAGAGATGGTAATCGTACTCTGGAATTATTAATACTTACACTTAGTGTTAAATAGGAAAGGGGTAAATAAAAATCAACTAATCGGAGGATCGCGTTGTCGTGTATCACATGGCGTGGAGACGAAAAGGATGAAAGATATAAGAATCTTAAGTTGCTAGTTACTGATTAGGGGTATTTTAGCTTAATTAGATGTAAGAATCTCAAGGTGCTAATTCGTAATTAGGGGTCTTGTAGCTTAATTATTATGGATAAATAACATAATTGACAATGACGTACCCGGAAGTATTCACACTGACTGAGGTTTACTCAGCAACATTATGCACATTTGCACCCTGACCATATAAGTTATCACTTGTAACGATGAAATCACCAATTTTAAGCTCATAATAGAAGGCTTTCAGTATACAAGCATACGTACATAAAATGTATACGGTATTCAATGTATGAAATTACGATGAGAGATATATAGTAACAGGCAATTATCTTTAGTGGTAGTGATCGATGATTAGTAGTCAGGGATGATTTTGGGGGAAATCTATGGAACCGAGTGATTAAAGGTGACAAATGAAATTTTATGGAAGAGAAACATATTTTATCGTTTATTAGTGATCGTTGTAGGCAATTATCAAGTGTGGGTAGATGGTCAATAAAAATAATAGGACGATATCATTGTAATGCATAAAATGAAATCATAGAGGGAGAGGCTGAATACATTTAGAACGTTTTGCTAATTGGCAATTAAGGACTCTGCAGCACAATTAAAATATTTATTTTTACAGCAGAGCTGTTATCCCAGCCTTTGTCTGACTCGCGATGTAGACAAACAATCATCATCATATCGGCGTGTTCAGCATAACTGTGCCTAGTTAAGCTAAGTGAATCATAGCCAATGCTAATTAAGCCTAGTTGAGCAGGGCAAAGCCTACTTAGCCAGGCATAATTAACTCAAAGGCTAATCAACCATAATTAGAACGAGTTGAGATTCTTGTTGCATAGTCATGCCACGCTCGGCAAATCCTAATTAAGACTAAGTAATAATTGGCTTAGTAGCGTTGATTATGCTAATTAGTTCATTAGGCTTATATTGACTTCGAATGCAAGCTAGTCGAGGCTTGGCCTCGACTAATTAAACTAAAAATGCTAATTAAACTAATTATGTTATAATTAAGGCTAGTCTGACTTGGGATGCAAGCTAATCGAGACCAAGTCTCCAATGTGCCACTAAGACCTATTAAGCTATTGCAGTTCGGTGGGCTCGTTGGTTTGGTCGCATTGTAACGAAAAAACAGCGCGTGAATACAGGGACGGAAGGGATACACACACGAGCGTTGTGTGTGTGCCCCTTTCGCCCCTGTCTTCTCGCGCGGTTTTTCCGTTACAATGCTATTAAGCTAATTATTATAATTAATCTGCTTAAGCAGATTCATTTGGTGTTGTGATTTACTTGCGATTGGTACTTGTGATTAATTTGGTGTTTTGATTTACTGGTGTTGTGACCGACTTGCTGTTGCGATTGCCTAGCGATACCCAATCGAACCCTATCAACACCTAGTCTATACTCGTGATTTACAATGTGATCCTGTGAACATGTCGCGCATCGGCGTGTGAATGGACGTGTCGACACTTGACTGGTCAAGCCAGGACCAGCCAAGTGTCGACCAGCTCCCCTCCAGCCCAGCCTTGCGCGACTCAGAGCAAGTTGCGCGAATTTTTAAAATTAGGTTAGTCCAGAATTCACATTAGGAATGACTTACTATAATGTTGATCTACATTCGCACCTTGGCATGAAGTGCATGACTAATGAATGGCGACGATGAATTCAACATATTTTAAATGTAGGGGTGAAAGCTGTCACTGTAGGACATAATTAAGATAGATAGTATATTGTCACGTAGTCGTGACGTCGACGACGACCGCAGGCGACGTGTACAAGATGAAACTCTTTATTTGCCCGTACTTGTGGCCGAGAAAGGGAAAGTTAATTTTCAGCAATACACAGGGTATGCACTGATTGCGGCGAACAGAGCGTCGACCATCGATCAACTGACAAGCGGTGAAGTGCGTCGGCATTTATACATGTGCCGTGGAATATTCCAGCGTTATTGCTGGTTGTCGCGCAAGCTCTAGAATAAGGTCGAGTGTTCGCGACTTGCGCGCAATCTTAACAAAACGATCTACAGTAATCGCGAAGCTTCTCGAACAATGAGGCGCGGTTTGCGCTGAGCGTTGCTGACAGTCTTTGTGGGCGAAAACCAAATACAGCAAAAGTGATAAGAAACGCTCGTGGCAGTGTGAACCTATGCAGTTATAGTACGATGGCGGGAAATAATAGAATATCGTTAATTATTAGCAGCGATAAATATCATTAATTCGTAATCAATTATAATTATTCGTTTAATATAGGTGCCATTAATCACTGACATGTACAAGAAACATTTCCGAGAGATCACGATTTAAAGGAGCACTGCTTTGAAAACAGCGCGAAAACTGGACAAAGGTTAAGGAAAAAAATTCGGCAGATCTCACTCGATGTGGGAATCGGTTTCATGCGAAGCAGTCATCGAGTACTTTTATGCTGTATTTTATGGCTTTGAGCCAAGCGTTACGAGGTGGATCGAGGTGCTTTTGTAAGTGTAGTAGCTGTGTGCACATTGTCGGCTTACCAGGCACGTAGACAATACTGGCGTTTAAAGGGTAACTTATGGTGCGACGTAACGTCAGCCCTCACGTTAGAGCACATGAGCACATAAGTCAGTATTATCGAAACTAAGTGCACTTTATGCTGCAATATGTGAATATCATACGTGACTTTCCTTAATGTGTTCCGCCGGGGTCAAGAAATGCTTCAATATAGCTTACTGAATCATAGGAATACAAATGTAAGGTTTATTAGACGGCTATAAAAGTGGAGCCAACACTGAAACCACATAAATTAATACGATATGACGCCTGTATTGTAGAGATGCATATGTAGTGTTTAATGCTTTCTTGTAAAATTAGATACCCAGGACCAAAACCACAATGGATGTTGCACCGACATTACGCCTGCATAGTCCGTTTTTCCAAACCAGTTTGTAGCCCTGGCGTGGCTCTGTGGTAGAATGCCTGACTGCCACGCAGAATTGTGCTTGGGTTCGATTTCTCCTGGGATCCTAATCTTTATTCTCTCCATTTGTCAGGTCAACGCTGCTGATATCGGTTTCTCTTAACGCTCTCGCATTTAAATCACCAATGTCTGTTTCGCCGTTCCTGGATAGATATAAACTATCTATCACCTGTGGCGCATTACCGTACACCGCGTCGCGTGGTACACGGGTATGTGCCACACGTGTCTGGAGGAAAGTGTTTGACGACGTACTCGACAGGATTTTCACGTTATTCACGTCAAGACCCGACAGTCATATTCGTCGAGTCATCTTACCATCCCCTGCCAATTTCGGTCTACACCAAGTTAAGGAGGCGATCAAGAGAGCACCCAGACGTAGGCGGATGGATGGGTGGGTGGGTGGATAGATAGATAGATAGATAGATAGATAGATAGATAGATAGATAGATAGATAGATAGATAGATAGATAGATAGATAGATAGATAGATATGCCCAAAATGTCAAGTGTTCGCTAAGAAATACTTCGCATTTAAAACAATACAATTGCTGGTACATTGATGAGTTATACAAAGCACTGGGTGCGAAAGAGCCTGATACAAGAGAAACAAATTGCAGAAGGCTGTGTTCAAGGGCCAGTTGCTACATTGTACTGCGTTGAAAACAGAGCGAAAAAGGCCCGAATGATAAGAAAACATAACAGCGCTTGTGTTGTCTGTTACCCTCCGTCCCGTTTTCGCGCTGTTTTCAACACAGTAACAGGTATACCAACTGGCCCTTCAAGAGACCCTTCTGCAATTTAAATGAATAATTAAAAAATTGGTAGTTACAGGCAAATAATACTTAAGTGCAGATATATAGTAAAAATTAATTGAGGGATATGATTGCAAAGCATCTGATGATAGCCTAAAGAAAGAGGGTGAATGCATTGGAAGATTCTTGCTAATAAACCTTTTTCAAGCAATCCCAGAACGCCCCGCGGGAGCATGAAGCACTATGGAAAAAGTGCGTACATCGAGCGAGCCAGCCGTTCGGTCGCCCGCTGCTCGTTGTCGCCGTGGGAGCGCGAAACGAAAAGAACACCTTGAATATTCTTACATCGTCAAACAATTCACATATCCGAACGCATCTGCATGTATCTCTACGCATGAAATGTGAAAGGAATAACGCAGTCAGTGTAGGTATTGCCGAGCGTATGTTTGTATATCGGACGTAGCACTTAAACGGCATGTGTGTTACCGCGTGCCTATGCCGTCAAGACGTTCTGTTGTCATCAATATGAGCCGAACACCGAATTAATGTTTAGTGTACGAATACTTGTAATGTACTAAAGTAAATGTAATGCACTGAATCGCCATAGACACATTTCCGTTTGAGCATTTGGTGTCATGAACACTTTTGCTCTTGCTCGCTGCGTTTAGCCGCTATGGCCTATTTAAAAGGTAATTTCAGAGTTGCAGGTCATCTTGCTCACGACTATACGTATCTGCGGTATACATTCACCTGCTAGCCAACACGCGAAAGCACAACCAGCGTTTCTAAAATGCAACAACTGCAGGTAGTATCAACGAAGGGTGGCAGAAGCTTATCGTTTGATGCATATATGGTGCGAGCGACGCGCACGCGGTCTATCTATACTTTATTTCAGTATGCTTGATACTTCAGTGTATACTTTATTTTAGTAAACGCCGACTATACTCTCTCGAGTACTCTTTGAAATCAGAACCTCACCTTGAGCTGGTCGACAGTGTCGATAGACGTTGATTCCAAATGGATCGGCGAATAGCATAGACCGCTCCTGAACTTCATCTAGGAAGCCGAATTGTATTGTTTTATTTAATTTATGGTGTAGGCGCAGGGGACATTGCCCGGCTCACACGTGACTAACTTCGTTCCATGTTTCTATTAGTCATCTCTAACGGACGAAGCCTCAAAGCGGTGAAGAGAAAACTGGGCACAGGCAAAAACCAGATGTATATACTAAGGGACAAGGAAGCCAAAGGCACTAACACAAGGCTAGGATAGCTTAAATAGCTGAAAAGTTTTAGGGAGATCTGTACACTAGCCGAGGCAACCAGGAAGATAATGTAAGATGTAGTAGAAGCCCAGAGGAATCGGACATCCCACCGGTAACGACAGGGGAAATAAAGAAAGCCTTCGAGGGAAAAAGAGGCAAAGCCCCTGGTGAGGATCATGTAACATCAAATCTGTTGAAAGAGTGGACAGACTGTGTTATAAAAACTGGCCACCCTGTATACAAAATGTCTCTTAACGGTGAGGGTACCCGAATCTTGGAAGAATACTAAGATCATCTTAATCCATTAAAAAGAGGACGTCAAGGACTTGAAAAATTGCAGACCGATCAGCTTACTGTCCGTTGTCTACAAGCTGTTTACAAAGGTAGTAGCTAATACAATTAGGACAACATTAGAATTCAGTCAACCAAAGTACCAAGCAGGATTCCGTGCAGGCTACTCGACAATAGACCACATTGACACTGTGAATGAGGCGATAGAGAAATGCGCGGAATATAGCCAAACCCTATATATAGCCTTCATAGATTAAGAGAAGGCATTTAATTCAGTCGAGTATCAGCAGTTACGCAGGCGCTACGGAATCACGGCGTCGACGAACCATATTCAAAAATACTGAAATAAACCTTAGGTTTAGGCGCACGTTAAAGAGCCTCAGGTGGTCATTAATTCTGGAGCCCTCCACGACGGCGTCTCTCATAATCATATCGTGGTGTCGGGACGTTAAAGCTCAACAATTATTATTATTATTATTATTATTATTATTATTATTATTATTATTATTATTATTATTATTATTATTATTATTATTATTATTATTATTATTATTATCATTATTTAAATTATCATTATATTATCAGTTTTAAATGCCTCTTCAAGCCATTTCGTGGGGAGCTGCGCGATGACATGCTTCATCCCTCTGAGCAAGTGACTGGAATCGAAAGTGCCGTGTAACAGACATATTCTACCAAAATGCTCGTGGTCTACGTACCAAGACACGAGAGTTTTTCTCTAATGTTCTTTCGTCTTCTTTTCCTATTATTGCTATTTCTGAAACCTGGCTAGGCGCTGAAATTCCCTCATCTGACTTTTTTCCCCTGACCGACACCACCTTCCGCAGTGACCGAGATTTCAGTGAAACCAAGCAGAAAGGCGGTGGCGTGCTGATTGTCATTGACAATTCACTGAAATCCGTTAGACGGAAAGACCTAGAAGCTATCGAAGAATCCATTTGGTTAGAAACCAACCTTGAGCGCAGTGAAAAATTGATTGGATGTTTCTATTTACCGCCCAGCATGTCCCCTGCCTCGTTTCATGATGTCATGTCTTCCATTGAACTTGTGGTATCTTCTCATAGTGGGCACAGAATTATTGTTCTTGGGGATTTCAATGCACCTGGAATTGACTGGAGCACGCTTACTTTTTCTCATTACAATCATTTCATAGAGAAAAAGTGCAGCCTGCTCTTGGACTTTCTTGCGTTTAATTCCCTACTGCAACATAACTCAGTCGTCAATTCCAGTGGCAACGTCTTAGACCTGTGTGTGTCAAACGATCAACCCCTTGAAGTTTCCCGCTCCGACATCTCTCTTGTACGTCCGGACAAATTCCACCCACCGCTTAACGTAAGATTATCCGCATCAGCCGAAACAACGAGCTTCAGCAGTTACGTAAACAAATCTCCGAGATTTGCCTTCAAGCGAGGTGATTACACGGGCCTCTATCATCACTTGTCTACCGTTGAGTGGTCACAGGTTACTGACAATCCAAATGTTGATGAGCAGGTTGATCGGTTCACGCAGCTTGTACTGAGCAGCATGCGTAATTTTATTCCCCAATATACACCTAAACAACGTAAATATCCCCACTGGTTCTCATCTGAACTTATCAGTGCACTGAAGCATACAGATCACGCACACAGGAAATCTAAATGTTCTCCATCCAGCGAGTGGAAGGAAGAGTTCAGCTTCTTTCGAACTCTCTCTAAACGCCTATATAAACGGGATCATAGTTCGTATATTGAATTCTTAGAAAAAAGCGCCTCCGACAGGCCGGCTGAGTTTTGGAAGTATGTACGTAAACGGTCCAGCAAAAGCGGAGAGTCCTTCAGACTCAAATGGGGTAGAAGTGCATGCCGTCGCTGACTGTTTTGCCACACATTTCTCATCCGTTTATAAGGCCTCAGACTCTAGCACTGATATCAGACAACAGCCCAAGGCGGTTAGCTCATCCAGTGCTTTGTCGCTGGATGAAAATCTTATCTGCGAATGCATTAAGCGCTTAAAACCATCCTTATCATGTGGGCCAGATGGCATCCCCTCCGCCATACTAAAAGCTTATGGTAGTATATTTGTCCCAGTACTAACTACGATATTTAATAACTGCCTGGACACTTCCACATTTCCAAGCATGTGGAAAACTGCTCGTGTTTTTCCAGTATTTAAGTCGGGCTCTAAAACAGATGCTTCTAATTATCGCCCGATTTCTCTACTATGTGCCACATCAAAGATCTTCGAGCTGGCTCTTCACGACATATTGTCTTTTAGTGTGAAAAACTCATTGATTCCTAATCAACATGGTTTTCTCGCTGGCCGCTCAACTACCGCAAATCTTGCTAGTTTCATGACGCAGATCTCCACACCTATTTCTCAGAGAGGACAGGTTGACGTAATTTACTGTGACCTGAGCAAGGCTTTTGACGTAGTCAGCCACAGGCTGATTATGGTTAAACTTGCGCACTTTGATGTTGACTTGTCAGTTGTGAATCTCCTGCAGAGCTATCTGCTCAATAGATATTGTTATGTTGCCGTAAATGGCCAAACGTCTTCTTTGTATAAAGTGACTAGTGGGGTCCCTCAGGGGTCGGTATTAGGCCCACTCCTAATTTTAATTTACGTTAATGATGTTTCTTTTGCCATTCGTAATTCTTCTTTCCTCTTGTATGCCGATGACATCAAGATTTTTAAGGAAATTCATTCAGTTAACGACTGTCGCTTGCTGCAGTCAGACTTGCGCTATTTTTCCGAATGGTGCGACGGTAATAACCTTTCTCTGAATACCTCGAAGACAAAATTCATGTCTATCACTCGCAAAACATCTAGCGTGTCATTTCAATACTCTGTCAATTCTGTGCCGTTATGCAAGGTTTATGAAATCAGTGATCTTGGTGTTGTTGTTGACAGCGCGTTAAACTTTTCTTCTCGCGTTAAGCGTGCTGCTATGCGGGGCCTTCGTTCTCTCGGATGTGTTTGTAGAATATCTCGAGAATTCAGGTCTCCCATGGCCGTACACAAATTGTACACGGCAGTATGTCTTCCGCAACTTGAGTATGCGTCCGTGATATGGAATGGCATTGCTCAATCCAGCGGTAACACCATTGAACGAGTCCAGAAAAAATTCCTCTGCATAGACAACCATCGCTTTGCTAAAAATGACTCTGGATCTCGTTCAAGTACTGCTGAATTATTATCACTGCCATCACTTCACTGCCGACGAAATCGCTCTGATCTCTTATTTCTTTACAAGCTAGTCCACGGTATCATATCCTGCCCTGTACTTCTCAATTGTGTAAATTTTCGAATTCCGCGTAAGTTAACCAGAGAGAACAGACCGTTTCATGTACCCGCCTGCTTCTTCCAACACTCTACCGTTCACAGAATACAAAGTCTCTATAATGTTAATTTTCTTGATCTTGACGTTTTTCATAGCCCACAATCATTGTTTTTATCCGAGCTTTGCACTGTTTTGACATAGTGTGGCACAATGTACAAAGTCTTCCCTTCTCAGTCTTTCCACATAGTTGTATATATGCAATCTAATTTTTTATGCCCCGTCAATATTTCTCGTGTTGTCTTATTTTACTCCTCCCCTTTTGTGTTCATTTCTCTTTGTCTACGTGTTTTTGCTCTTTTTTATTTCTGAAAACTGTCTGTATTGTATTGTTTATTTTTATTGTTTTTTTTTGCGTGCGCCACCACAAAGACCTTACGGTTGTTCCTGGGCACGTTAAATAAATCATTGATTGATTGATTGATTGATTGATTGATTGATTGATTATTATTATTATTATTATTATTATGTCAATGCACCTGGAATTGACAGGAGCACGCTTACCTTTTCTCATTACAATCATTTCACAGAGAAAAAGTGCAGCCTGCTCTTGGACTTTCTGGCGTTTAATTCCCTGCTGCCACATAATTCAGTCGTCAATTCCAGTGGCAACGTCTTAGACCTGTGTATGTCAAACGATCAACCCCTTGAAGTTTCCCGCTCCGACATCTCTCTTGTGCGTCCCGACAAATTCCACCCACCACTTAACGTAAGATTGTCCGCATCAGCCGAAACAACGAGCTTCAGCAGTTACGTAAACAAATCTCCGAGATTTGCGTTCAAGCGAGGTGATTACACGGGCCTCTATCATCACTTGTCCACCGTTGAGTGGTCACAGGTTACTGACAAACCAAATGTTGAAGACCAGGTTGATCGGTTTACGGAGCTTGTACTGAGGGGCATGCGTAATTTTATTCCCCAATATACGCCTAAACTACGTAATTGTCCCCACTGGTTCTCATCTGAACTTATCAGTGCACTGAAGCATAAAGATCACGCACACAGGAAATCTAAATGTTCTCCATCCAGTGAGTGGAAGGTTCAGTTCTTTCGAACTGTCTCTAAACGCCTATATAAACGGGATCATAGTTCGTATATTGAATTCTTAGAAAAAACGCCTCTGACAGGCTGGCTGAGTTTTGGAAGTATGTACGTAAACGGTCTAGCAAAAGCGGAGAGTCCTTCAGACTACTGGACTCAAATGGGGTAGAAGTGCATGCCGTCGCTGACTGTTTTGCCACGCATTTCTCATCCGCTTATAAGGCCTCAGACTCTAGCACGGAAATCAGACAACAGTCCAAGGCAGTTAGCTCATCCAGTCCTTTGTCGCTGGATGAAAATCTTATCTGCGAATGCATTAAGCGCTTAAAACGATCCTTATCATGTGGCCCAGATGGCAACCCCTCCGCCATACGAAAAGCTTATGGTAGTATAGTTGTCCCAGTACTGACTACGATATTTAATAACTGCCTGGGCACTTCCACATTTCCTAGCATGTGGAAAACTGCTCGTTTTATTCCAGTATTTAAGTCGGGCTCTAAAACAGATGCTTCTAATTATCGCCCGATTTCTCTACTATGTGCCACATCAAAGATCTTCGAGCTGGCTCTTCACAACATATTGTCTTTTAGTGTGAAAAACTCATTGATTCCTAACCAACATATTTTTCTCGCTGGCCGCTCAACTACCACAAATCTTGCTAGTTTCATGACGCAGATCTCCACACCTATTTCTCAGAGAGGACAGGTTGACGTAATTTACTATGACCTGAGCAAGGCTTTTGACGTAGTCAGCCACACACTGATTATGGTTAAACTTTCGCACTTTGATGTTGACTTGTCGGTTGTGAATCTCGTGCAGAGCTATCTGCTTAATAGATATTGTTATGTAGCCGTAAATGGCCAAACGTCTTCTTTGTATGAAGTGACTAGTGGGGTCCGTCAAGGGTAGGTATTAGGCCCACTCCTATTTTTAATTTACGTTAATGATGTTTCTTTTTCCATTCGTAATTCTTCTTTCCTCTTGTATGCCGACGACATCATGATTTTTAAGGAAATTCATTCACTTAAGGACTGTCGCTTGCTGCAGTCAGACTTGCGCTCTTTTTCCGAATGGTACAACGGTAATAACCTTTCTCTGAATACCTCGAAGACAAATTCATGTCTATCACTCGCAAAACATCTATCGTGTCATTTCAATACTCTGTCAATTCTGTGTCCTTATGCAAGGCTTATGAGGTCAGTGATCTTGGTGTTGTTGTTGACAGCGCGTTAAACTTTTCTGCTCACGTTAAGCGTGCTGCTATGCGGGGCCTTCGTTGTCTCGGATGTGTTTGTAGAATATCTCGAGAATTCATGTCTCCCAAGGCCCTCCACAAATTGTACACGGCAATATGTCTTCCACAACTTGAGTATGCGTCCGTGATATTGAATGGCATTGCTTAATCCAGCGGCAACACCATGGAGCGAGTCCAGAAAAAATTCATCAGCATATATAACCATCGCTTTGCTAAAAATGACTCTGGAGCTCGTTCAAATACTGCTGAATTATTATCACTGCCATCACTTCACTGCCGACGAAATCGTTCTGATCTCTTATTTCTTTACAAGCTAGTCCACGGTATCATATCCTGCCCTGTACTTCTCAATTGTGTTAATTTTCGAATTCCGCTAAGTTAACCAGAGAGAACAGACCGTTTCATGTACCCGCCTGCTTCTTCCAACACTCTGCTGTTCACAGAATACAAAGTCTCTATAATGTTAATTTTCTTAATGGTGACGTTTTTCATAGTCCACAATCATTGTTTTTATCCGAGCTTTGCACTGTTTTGACATAGTATGGTGCAATGTACGAAGTCTTCACTTCTCAGTCTTTCCGCATAGTTGTATATGTGCAATCTAATTTTTATTCGCCGTCAATATTTCTCGGGTTGTCTTATTTTACTCCTCCCCTTGTGTGTTAATTTCTCTTTGTCTACGTGTTCTTGCTCTTTTTATTTCTGCAGACTGTCTGTATTGTATTGTTTATTTTTATTGTTTTTTTTTGCGTGCGCCTGCACAGAGACCTTACGGTTGTTCCTGGGCAAGTTAAATAAATGATTATTATTATTAATATTATTATTATAATTATATTATTATTATTATTATTATTATTATTATTATTATTATTATTATTATTATTATTATTATTATTATTATTATTATTATTATTATTATTATTATTATTAACAACACTTGATACTAGTAGAGTGTTGGTTTATGTAAATTGAATTATCAAAAATGAAAGCTGGAAGCCTTTATATTCAACCTGGTTCAATGTTTTCTCCGCAGTGCATTGTGGTTTAAACCGCACTCGTCTTAAGCGTCTAGTCGTGTTTTGGATTTCTCATCTTGCAATATGACTGAAAAAAAAAATACAAAGACCAGGAGAAGCCATTTCTTGACTTGTACCCCGCGAAAATACACACTGCAGTGTAGCTTTTCCCATGCGAGAGCAGCGCCAGAAGATGGCCTAGCGAGCAAAGCAAGCAAAACTAGAGGAATATCATAACCTTCTCCCTTTATATATATATTTTTTTTTATCCTGCGACAAGAGCATCTGTAATTCCGAAGTGTCTACGTGCGCATTCACGTGGCTACCTGCGGATTATTAAAATAAGAAGACGATAGAACATGCACAACCTTAATTTAGGCAAAACTCGGTATCTGACACTATCGCGTTAATGACGAAGCGTGTGTGCGTGGTTGTTTTTCACGTATTATTTCTGTTGTTGCCGAGCGGCCTATGTAAATAATAATAATTTAAGGGATTTTACGTTCCATAACCACATTGCCATTATGAGGCAAGCCGCAGTGGGGAATTCTGTAATAGGTTTAAACACCTGGGTTTCTTGAACGTGCACCTACATCAAAGCAAGCGGGTGTCCTACATCAAATCGATACGGCCGCCATGGCATGCAATCGAACCCGCTACCTCGCGCTGAACAACGCCACACCTTATCTGCCAATCGCTCCCACGGCGGATCGCATTATGTCGGTGGCGCTGTAAGAAAATTTACCCCTATAGCTGACGCTTAGAAGACCACAGTAGGCTATGCTCTGGAGAGACATTCATTAATTAAACTACTTTAAGGTCCTTAGTCAATTGCATTGGTCATCCCACCCTTACACTGAGGCATTTTCCACCTCACCCGTTGTTGCACAGCCTCCGGGTATCGGCCCACTCGAGTTTTGGTACCAATGGTGTTCGCGCCGCCGAAAGCCGGATTTTTAAAATCACGAGCCACACAACGCTCTCGCCTTAATGAATTATAGTTACTTAGCACCCTCTGGCGGTGCGAAGTGTTTATCGGCATTATTGTATGATTGAGACGATGATAATGAGGGATGCGAGTACACCAAAGAATTTGATCATCTAATATTCCTCACCAATTAGGTCAGTAGATTAGTAGGTGAACATCGTGCCTACCAAGTATGAAAATAATAAAAGGTAGTCCGTGCATATCAGAGGGGGCCACACTTCCTGCGAGATGTGAGTCGCGCATTACGGCACACTGCTTTTAGCGTCATTTATTACAGCACGTGAGTTCAGTTAACCTCCCACTGCGAGACTCTCAATGCGGTCACTCTAAAGGCGCCGCGAAGAAAAAAAATCACACCATGTCCCGCTAAAGAGGACCATGAGGCGATGCGAAGCAGTGTTTCGGCATGTAGAGCCAACACCCTCTAGACTTTAAGGCCTGAAGGCTGCCACCGTGACGTCACGAAGCGGCGGCGGCGGTTGCTCGCCACACAGCGAAGGCTTGCGTAGGGACGTCTGCTGTGCGCTTGTCTTGGCCTTTTCTTTCGTCAGTGTTCCTGT